>NC_056729.1:412857111-413010019 GCF_019279795.1 Protopterus annectens
GCTGTAAGAATGTTGACTCCATAGGCTTTTTAGATACCACTGTAGTTTCCTCATATGCAGTCTTGCATATGGAATTAGAAGAATGCAGGAGGCCATAAACCCCATGGCTTGCAGTATTTGTCTTGCAGATAGGCTTTTTGTGGTCACTTGTTTGAAATAGGTTACCAAATGAATTTGCTTTTCTGGCGTGAGGCAAGCCATCTGGGAAGTTGTATTCAAGCTTGCTCCCAGGAATGTAATTTGTTGACAGGGTACCAGTTGTGATTTCTTTTTGTTTATGGTGTACCCCATACAAGTTAGAACCCTTTTTACAAACGCCAGATGATTCAAAAGTATGCCCTGGCTTTCTGCCTGAATTCGACAATTGTCCAGGCATGGGTATATTTGAATACTTTGCCTGCAAAATGCAATAACTGGAGCCAGGCACTTTGTGAATACCATGGGCACAGTAGACAAGCCAAAAGGCAGTGTAGAGAACTGATAATGCCTGCTTTGAAGCATAGGTATATTCTGCAAAATTCCCCGATTGGGATGTGCAGGTATGCTTCTTTTAAATCTAGTGTTGCCAACCAGGTGCCTTTGCCTAGCATAGGAAGTAACTGAAGAGTCAGCATCTTGACTTTCGGAATCTCCAGAAACGTGAGTAGAGAGGTCCAGGATTGGACGCCATAATTTGTCTTTTCTGGGTACCAGGAAAAGTTAAGTAGAAACCTTGTCCCTTTTCCTCTTCTGGTAGTTTTAATGGCCTTTAAGCTTGAGAGAGAAATTGCTTGAGCCTCTGCCCACTGATCTGGGGGGGTAGATCTGGCCAACCGTTTGGGGTTGGCAACATGTGGAAGTGAAATCTGTATCTTTGGGAAACTATTTGAAACCATTTGTCCTGTGTAATGAGTTCCCACTTTTTTGCCTACACAGCAATCTTTCCCCCTAAAGGAGCAGTCATTTAAGAAGTGCTTGGAAGTTTTAAAGTTAAGTCATTGAGACAGCTTACCCTGGGGGGGGGGGGGGTCCTACTACTCCCTGATTTGGAAGTGAGAGCCCCCCACTGCTTAGTCCTGTGCATACTGTGGGACTGAAGCCTGGGTGTTCTGCTGGTTCTGGGTTTGAACTTTGAAGGCCTGGAAGAGGCAGGAAAGGACCAATGCCTACTAAATCTTGGAGGCTGTACTTGTAGGAAATCCTTAACAGTTTTCATAGATTTAGTTTTTTCCTCCATCTTTTTAAGAACTACTACTGCTTTGTTGACAAACAGGCAGTCCTGATTTAAGGGAGCATCCAGCAATTTGGCTTTAACACGATCTGGCAAAGATTGCTCCTTAAGCCAAGCATGCCTTCTAAGCACAGATCCAGTAACAGCAGCCCTGCAAGAGGCCTCAACTGAAAAAACCACATTGCAAAGTATGTTTTCCAACCTGTTCAGCAGAATGCATTAAATCCTGTAAATCCTTATTTTCAGCAGAGTCAGGAATCAATATTTTCTGTTTAAGCAATCCAATAATATGCTGCTGATACTTTAACATATGAAACTGGCAGGTTAAGACCCTAATGGCCAAGTTTGCAGCATTGTATACCTTCTTACCCCATCTATCCAGCGCCCTGGAATCTCTATCAGAGGGGTTAGGATTTTTTGGTATTAGTAGCCTTAATGCCCTTGAGTCCCTGTGAAATGGTGTCAGGATCCGCAGTAGGATTTTTAAAAAGGAACTTGTGAGTCAGGAACCCTGTAATATTATCTATCAGGCTTTCTGGGAGCAGGAGGTAAAGAGTCAGGGCCAAGCTAGATTCAGAAAAGGCATCATTCAACAATGTCTAGTACAGGAGGGATAGCTAAAGGCCTGCGTTGGGGCAGGAGTAAGAAATTCCTATGCCTCTTTTTAGAATCATGAGTAATCCTGTCTTTCCCAGCGAAAATGCTTCCAACAGTATGCAAGGTTTCACCAAAAGAGAAATCCTTTTTTTTTTTTTTTTTTTTTTGGGGGGGGGGGGGGCGCAGAGGGAAGAGAGTCCTCTGCATCAGAATCGTCACGGGTAGATAAGGGTAAATCTTGGTCATCAGAGGAAACAAATTTCGGAATCCTGGTCAGAAGTATCGTAAGCAAATTCAGTCCTAGGTCTGTTCGAGGGGGAAGGTTGGCTTCCCCAGATTAAAGTAACAAGGTCTTCAGCCATTCTTTGTTTTTTAGGCATAGAGGCCTGACCATATGGTCTAGGCGTCGGTTTTCTAGGCATGGTTCGAGTTTTAGGCCTTGAAAAAGAAGATGGCGTCGGTTTAATATGCAAGTCAGTAGGCCTGAATACACCCTCAGAAGCAGATGCCTGCACAGCGGCTCTGGACCCATCCAAGGTAGAGACATCTGCAGGTTCCACACTTGAAGCATCTCGTGGCATACTGGACTCAGAATGGGTCTCAGTAGAGGCCCGCGAATCTGAAGTAGCTGTTATCAGAGGCTGCGAAAGCGCCTCACTGAGAACCAGCGAACTGGCAACTGGCTTAGAAGCGTCGTCGGCAGCTTTGGACCTAGACGGCCTGTCTTTATCTTAGCATTTTTTCGGAATGTCAGAAGTCTGGTGGCTTACCGAAGACATATCTGGATAACTGTAAATTTAGAAGTGTAAATATACAGACGAATAGTTCATAGTTTAAATAAAGCACAAAACGGACAGTGAGGTACAGGTACATCGTGGTCAGGGCCTAGGCAAGGCATACAGTACAAACGGAAGTCTTTATATGAGGTATTTGCTTTCCACAAGAAATACAATTAATGACTTTTACTGACCAGTTTAGAGCAAGAAAAAGTTTCCCCAATGGGATACTTAGCTTTAGTTTAAGACTTTGGTTCTGAAACTCGAAAACGAAAATTTCAGAAGCCGACCGGCATTTGAACTGCTTCTGCTTTGGGCACTGCACGGCAATAATGCACAGCAATAAAGACTGATGCAATTACGTCGGCTGCATGCTTTATAACCCTGACTACCTGACGTCATGGAAGATGAGACAACTGATGCAGGACCCAAGACTGACAAATCAGGCCGACTGAGGGCTACTGCAAGCAGATAACCCAAATGTGATGACTGCAACAGTGAAACATGAAGAACATCTGAGTGAACCAGTTGGACCCCAGTCCCAGAAAAACAATGCAAGTCCAGTGCCATCCAAGAAGGAACAGTTTAAGGGAAGAAGGTGGGAAGGAGGGAGGGAAGGAATACTGCAATGGAAGAGGAGGACTTCTAAGGTTATGCAAGATTTTACACAACTATCATATGTCCTTCTCTCATGTTGCAGTATTCCAAACACTTTGGTGAGTGCCAAAGCTCAATGTGAAGAGGGGGGGGGGGGGTGGCCTGGAACTATTCTATAAATTCATGAAGGATTGCCCTGGCAAATCCGGCCGCAGATTTGGAAATGTGGTCCAATTTGCAATGCTTGGTAAAGGTGTCGTCAGAGGTCTATGTAGCTGCCTCTAACGGTGGCAGTGTCCACTCCTTTAAAGCTCCAGATGAAGCCATAGCCCTAGTGGAATGCTCTAACCTTCGACCTCAAGGATTTCCCATGGTATGCATAGCGGAAGAAAATTGCTCTGGAAATCCAGGCTGAAATTGTCTGCTTTGTCACTGCTTTCCCTATTGCCCTATGGTGAAAGGAGACAAACTAGTCAGATTTTGATAGATTTGACCTTGTCTAGGTAAAACCTAAGCTGTCTATGCACATCAAGGGAATGCAAGACACTTACTGTCACTTGGAGGATGGGCAAAAAAGGTGAATAGCTTGGTTTAAGGATAGCTCATTGACCACCTTGGGCATGAAGAAAGGCTTGGTCCCAAGGGTTACCCTGTCTAAGATGAGGAAAGGGGGGATGGCCATGAGGGCTTGCAACTCTACACTCTTCTAGATTATGTCAAAGCTACTAGGAGCACTGTTTTCCAAGTGCAGTGTTTTAGACTTGGAAGCTGGTTCAAAGGAGGCCACTGCGAGCTTCTCCAAAAGCTAATTTAGATTCCAGTGGGGGTGGGCTGGGATTCCTGGGGGGGGGGGGGGCTTTGATGCAGCACTCCCTTTAGGAATAACTTTGCAGAAAATTGAGAAGCCAAAGGAGGGTCCAGAGGCAGACTAGCTGAAATAGCAGCAAGGTGGGCTTTAACAGAGGAGTATGCCAACCCTGTCTGCAAGAGTTCACACATGTATTAAAGTATCAAAGGGACACCACCCTGGACAGTGTCCAATTTTTTTTTTTTTTAGACGCCATACGGAGAATCTTTTCCTTTTAGACATACAAGATCTTCTAGTATTAGGTTTCCTGGCCTTCTACAGGACTACGAGCACGTACTCATTGTAGATGCATCTATAAGGGATCAGAATTCCATCACCCACAGGGTAAGGTTCAGAGATGGTAGGTGAGAGTGGATTAGAGATCCCTTGTCTTGTGTGAGAAGGTCCAATCTGTAACTTGTGGTGATCATCCCCAGTTAAATGCAGGAGGGGGAACCAGTGCTGTCTTGGCCAAAAGTCAATCACCAACAAGATTTTTGGTTTGTCCTGAATTTTGAGTAGGAGTGGGAAGGGGGGAATGCATACAGAAACATCCCCTTCCAAGAGATTGAGAAGGCACCAGTTGCCCTTACCAAAGGACTGGGCAGCCTGGTGTAAAAATATGGAAGTTGTCTGCTCATAGGGGAGGCAAACAGATCTGAGGTGTACCCCATCTGTGGACTATATCCAAGAACATATCCCTGTGGAGCATCTATTCGTGGGACTGTGGCATGGACCTGCTTAACGTGTCTGCCCGAGTATTCTGCTCTGAACGGATATATACACTGCCTGTAGAGCAGCTCCCTGTTTTGTGGCAAGCTCCCACACTTGGGAGAGCTAGTCTGCATACCAAGCAAGATTTTGCTCCCCTCTGCTTGTTGACCAGCCACAAAACTACTGCTGTCTGAACTATTTTAGTGGGCCTGGTTTCAGCGAGTGTTGGAAGGCATTTAGGGCCTAAAAAACTGCTCTAGTCTCCAATATTGATACGTTGCTTTTTAGAGTCCAGCCAAGTGCCCTTGACTCTTAGGGAACCCATGGCTGCTGCCCAACCTAGATCAGAGGCAACCGTGTACATCTCCTGCACTGCCAAGGAAGCCTGTAAGGGTAGTCCTGGGTTACAGTTCACTTGATTCAACCACCACTGAATCTCTTCCTTAACGCAAGGTAGGAAGGGGATTTTGTACTCTACGATGAGAGTGCTGTGCTCACATAGACCTTACATAACACTGTCATTTTCTATGTGGAGCCTTGCCAATGGCAACATGGAAATGGTCAGTGCCATATGACCCAAGTCTGAGGTACTGCCTGGCAGTCAGGTCTGTGGCCTAAAGGACAGTGAGCAGGTACTGCCTGAAGTTTTCCACCTTTTGGAGGTGGGAGAAAAGCCCTCGAAAGTCCTCTTCCCAGACCCCAGGAATACTGGGTCCTGACAGGGGGTCAGGTTGGCCTTGGGGTAATTCATCTTGAAGCTTTGTACTTCCAGGAGTGATCTTACTGTTCGTAGATGGCGTTGCAGGGATTCTGTGCAGTCTGCCTGGATGAGAAGGTAGTCTAGGTAAGGGTAAATTTGAATCCCTTGGGTCCTGCAGAAGATTACCACTGGTACCAAGCACTTGGCGAAGACCCTTGGTGCTGCAGCAAGTCCAAAGGGCAAGGCAGAGAACTGAAATTGTGAGGTCATGGAGAAGCACAGATACCTCCTCTAATTAGGCCTTATGGGGATCTACAGGTAAGCATCCTTGATGTTCAAGGTGGCAAAGAACCCCCGAGGGAAAATCAAAGGGAAGAGGGTCTGCAGAGTGAGCATCCGAAAGGTGGGCACTTGCAGAAGAGATTCAGGTGGGAGTGATCTAGGATTGGTCTCCAGGGGCCATCTTTCCTTGGGACCAGGAGAGTCTAGAGTAGAAATCTTCTCCCTTTTCTATCAGAGGAACAGGTTGAATTGTTCCCTGGGCAAAGAGGCTGTGTATAACTGGCTGAAATAATGGAAGGTGTTCTTGGAGGGCTATGGAATGTGCCCCCTCAAGGACGGAGTTGTAATCCAGGTCATGAAACAATCCTTCTCTACAATGGATAAGACCCACCTGTTGTGATAATTTTCATAACAGGGAGACTGTGACAAAGAGCCTTAGCTAGTGGAATGGAGTCTAAAGTTTTTTCAACAATGGCAGATAGTCCCAGACTACTTGGCCTGTCTTGAAATTGGGGCTGCTGGGCTGGAGTCTGACCAGGCCTGGAAGAAGAGGTTTACTTCCTGGCAGTCTTTCTGCCCCTAGGAGGGGGAGCAGAAGGTTTCCCGATGAATTGGGTTTTTGAGGGGTAGTTCCTGAGGAATTTGGGTATAGGAGAAAAACGGGTGTTTCAGGGGTTTTAATTCCTTCCCCTTCTGTTGACTTTTAAACAGCTCAGCCACCTTTTTCCCCAAAGAGGGCAGAGTCATCAAAAGTAGCACATCCAAAAGGTTTGCCCAAATGTCATCAAGTAGGGGCTATAACTTTAGCCAGAAATATTCTCAGGACTGAGGCAGATGCAGCAGACCTGGCAGAAGCTTCAGCAACATTGTAGCTGCACTTAATGGAATGCCTATTGACCTCAGAGAATACAGAAATAAAGCTGGATATCTGAGCCTTGTCAGGAGAGCCTGGGATTTCACTCAGACGTTTACTGGCTTGGGGTGGAGCAATGATGGCCAACTGATAGCAGCAGTTTTTCAGAGCTCCATGAAACTAGCATGAAAACGGGAAATACCTTATTTTAGAAAAATACTTAGAATTGATAGATGAAAGTATAAACTATATTAGTAACTTTGGTGAACTTAGGAAAGTTTTTTCCTGGCAAATTATAAAGGAGAATATATCATTTGCGGAGATGAGCACTTTGAAGACTTCTGATTCTGACATGGCTTTAATAAAAGAAATGCAGCTTGTGACATCTGCTCTACAAGAACTCTCACTAAAAATGGAAGATTAAAGGAGAATTTACAAAACCTCAAGGAAAATTGTCAGAAACAGATTCTCTCAAGGAACTTGTACAGCAGCATCAGTCCAGAATAACACTCTGGAGCATCCCTGAATGATCTTGATGGAAGGCTGAAGAAAGAAAAAAAGACAGAAAGATTTTCTCAAACAAAACATTAGGCTTCTCAAAGTGGATGACCAGGAAAACAGTGAGAGAAGGTCAAATATAAGTACTTTTGGCATCCCTGAGAGAGCTGAAGGAGAAGATATCATTCCTTTCCTGCATACCTGGATTCCAGAGATTTTAGATTAAAAAGGAGGATCTGTCCTTTGGTATTGAAAGGGCTCATAGAGCTTTGGGAAAGCTAGGGTCAACACCCTCCTCTTCTCCTCCCAGAGGAACAAAGTTTCTATCTTATTTGGACAAGGAATTGGTCCTAAAATCTGCCTGGAGGAAAAGCACATTAAAATGTAATCAAAACCCAATTAGGTTTGATAATGACTTTTCTACCACGGTTTTGGAAGAGAGGAAAAAACCTTTGCCATTAATAAAACTGTAAAAGCAGAACATCAAAACTCAGCATGCTTTTCCTGCCAGAATAAAAATTCTATAACCGAATGAAATTAGATCATGTAATGCCCTAGAGGAAGTCACTGCCTTTATTAAAATCAATAAAAAGTTATGAATTACCATAACATTCCATCTGTGTTGTAGACTTTTGTTCATTCATTATAAACAGGACTTCGGTTCTGTCCTCGGAACCGATACGGTAGTGTCAAAGCTCGCGCCAGCCAAAAACCCTCAGCTAAGACCTACCCATAATGCCCCTCTCCTAGTTACTCCAGTTCGAATTTGCCTGCCCCTATATAACAGAGGTAGTAATAGAAAAATATCAGAAGGCTTTGTCTGAGCAAATACCTTAAAGTACAGTTGTATACACTTACCATAAATGTAGATGTTAGAGTGTACTCACTGTTGCAGTCATTACATTTGGGTACTCTGCTTGCAGGTTGCCCTCAGGTCGGCCTGATTAACCAAGTCTTGGATCCTGCATCGGTTGCTGTCCCTTCTTTCATGACGTTATGTCATCAGGGGTATAAAACATGCAAGCAGATGCAATTACATCAGTTTTTCTTGACCCAGATGTGTCAGGTGCCTCCCTGATAGGAAGCAATTAATCATAAAAACACAAAGGTATACCTCCAACAAAAAAGCAAATACACCAAAAAGGCTTATAGGCATACTAAAGGAAAGTAGAGGTATAGCAAAAAGAAGTTGGGGGCAGGAGGGAGGGTAACCAGGACTGCAACAGTGAATACACTAACATCTACATTTATGGTAAGTGTACACAACTGTACTATGTTCGTGTTTCACTGTTGCAGTCATTACATTTGGGTACAGTCCCAAAGCTATGGTTGGGAGGAGGAGTTTAGAGAGCATTTGGGCCAGCTATAAGGCCCTGCAAGACTGCAGTGGCAAAGCCAGCTCTGGATTTAGAGAAAATTGGCAAATGATAATGCTTGGTAAAGCACATACAGAACTCCAGGTAGCAGCTTCTAGGATGTCCCTGGTAAGAACGCCTCTGAGAAAGGCTGTAGAAGTAGATGCAGCCCTGGTTTAGTGAGGTCTGATCCCCCTGGGGGATAGGTTTTCCATGGTGCTTATAACAGAAATGAATGCAATGGCTTATCCATTTAGAAATGGTTTGTTTTGAAATAGCCTTCCACTCTGCCCCTGCAGCAAGTACTACCAGCAGTTGTTCAGATTTTCTTTGAGGTTTAGTCCTGTCCAAGTAGAATCTAAGTGGTCTTTGCACATCCAAGGAATGCAGTATCCATTCCCCTTTGTTTTGTGGATTGGGAAAGAAGGTTGGCAAATGAATGGACTGATTAAGAGCCACACTGGATACCACCTTGGGCATGAAGGATGGATTGGTTCTGAGTGACACCTTGCCACATGAAAGATGATGAAAGGCTCCACAGCTATAAGGGTCTGTAATTCAGATACTCTTCTAGCTGAAGCAATTGCTAAAAGGAAAGCTGTTTTCCAAGAAAGAAATTTCAAGTCTGCAGTAGCAGCTGGCTCGAAAGGAGGAAGAGTGAGTTTCTCCAATACAAAGTTAAGGTCATAGGTTTGGTTTGGAGCTTTCCTTGGTGGTCTCAAATATTTGGCCCCTCTGGGGAACTGCTTGAGCAGTGGATGAGAGAAGAGGGGAGGTTCTGTGTTATGAGCTGAAATGGCTGAGGCGTGGATTTTAATAGAGGAAAAAGAAAGGCCCTTGTGAAGCATTGCAGTTAAGTATTGTAAAATCTGAGGTAAATTGGGCGCTGCTGTGCTCACCCCTTGAGATTGGTTCCAGGCATAGAACCTTTCCCATTTTTCGGTATAAGATTTTCTAGTACTAGTCCTCCTTGCATCTAGGATGACATCCATCACAGGTTTGCTGAGGGATGGTAAGAGAGTTTAAGTAATTAGCCAGGCTGCAAGGCTCAGTGTTGGAAGCTGAGGGTGCAGAATGTGGTTCTCCTGTGAGACAGCAGGGAAGGAAGTCTGAGGCAGGTGCCATGGAGATAACAGTGACACTGCGCAGGAGGGGGTACCAGTGTTTGGCGCAGCCAGTCTGGAGAAATCAAAATCATCCTTGGTTTGTCCTGTTTGACTTTTAGTAGTACTTTGGAGAGCAGAGGCAGCCGGGGGAAGGCACAGACTGATAGGTTTTTCCAGCAGAAGGACAGTGCATCCACTTTCCAGACTTGTTTGTGGGGAGTCTTTGTGCAAAATGTCCAATTGGTAATTCTGGGGGGAGGCAAACAGGTCTGTAATCTGGGCTCCCCCATTCGCTTGTCAACATGTTGAAAATCTTTGGTTGCAGTATCCACTCGTGTGGGTCCATGAGGTTTGTGCTTAGTCCGTCTGCCAGTGTATTTAATTTTCCTGGCAGGAATTGAGCTTGTAGGTGCACTTGGTAGCTCAAGGTTGTGTTGCACAATGCCATGGCTAGTCTGCAGAGGGGATAAGAATGTGTATCCCCCCTGCTTGTTTATGTAGCACATAACCGTGGTGCTGTTAGTCTTTACCATTAGTTGTCCTGGAAGAATGTGGTCCTTGAAGGCTGTCAGAGCTTTCTGTACAGCTAACATTTCTTTTTGACTGATATGCAGGTGCATTTGACTTGGGTTCCATTTGCCCTGAATGCACTTCCCTGTCAGGTGAGCCCCCTATACATATAGTCTGATGTTTCTGTTAGGGTTTGCGCGGCATGGGGTGGTGTGAATGGTAGTCCCCTGTTTTGGTGGCAGGCCTCTGCCCACCAAAAGAACTCTAGGCATAGGCAAGGTATGATAGGAATCATTGTTTCTAGGCTGTGAGAATGTTGACTCCATAGGCTTTTTAGCTACCACTGTAGATTCCTCATATGCAGTCTTGCATATGGAATTTGAAGAATGCAGGAGGCCATGAACCTCAAGGCTTGCAGTATTTGTCTTGCAGAGGGTTTTTGTGGCCACTTGTTTGAAGAAAGTTGTCAAATGAATTTGCTTTTCTGGCATGAGGTAAGCCATCCGGGAAGTTGTATTCAAGCTTGCTCCCAGGAATGTAAATTGTTGACAGGGTACCAGTTGCGATTTCTTTTTGTTTATGGCGTACCCCAGACAAGTTAGAACCCTTTTTACAAAAGCCAGATTCAAAAGTATGTCCTGGTTTTCTGCCTGAATTAGACAATCGTCCAGGTATGGGAATCTTTGAATACTTCTTTGCCTGCAAAATGCAATAACTGGAGCTAGGCACTTGGTGAATACCCTGGGCACAGAGTAGCAAGGCAAACGGCAGTGCAGAAAACTGATGGTGCGTGTAGTCTGCTTTGAAGCGTAGGTATCTTCTGCGAGATTGCCTGATTGGGATGTGCAGGTATGCTTCTTTCAAATCTAGTGCTGCCAACCAGGTGTCTTTGCCTAGCATAGGAAGTAATTGAAGAGTCAGCATCTTGAATTTTGGAATCTCCAAAAAGGTGTTTAGAGTAGACAGGTCCAAGATTGGACGCCATGATTCGTCTTTTCTGGGTACCAGGAAAAGTCTCAAGTAGAAACCTTGTCCCTTTTCCTCTTCTGGTACCAGTTGAATAGCCCCCATGCTCAAGAGAAAAGGTACTTGCTTTTGGGCCTCTGCTCACTGATTTGGGGGTAGGTCTGGCCACCCACTTGGCGTTGGCAACATGTGGAAGTGAAATCTGTATCCCTGGGACACTATTTAAAACCCATTTGTCCCGGGTAATGAGTTCCCAGTTCTTTGCATGAAGAGCAATCTTTCCCCCCAAAGGGCTAGTCAGAAGTGCTTGGAAATTTTAAAAGGAAGTCATTGAGACAGTTTACCATAGGGGGGAGTCTTGTTACTCCCAGACTTGGAAGTGGAGGCCCCCCACTGCTTAGTTCTGAGAGCCCCCTGGGACTGAAAAGTACAGTTTTGTACCTACCATAAATGTAGATGTCCGATAGATATGCAACTGCAGTCGTAACATATGGGTTGTCCTGCCTCAGGCAGCCCTCGGTCGGCCGGATTCCAAAGTCTGGGTCCGACGTCGGCTGATATTGCTTTTCTCTCCGACGTCAGAGCGGCTGGAGTACATAAGCATCAGCCAACGCCATTTTCTTCAGTGTTTCTTGCCCCAGATGCCAGGTGCCCTCCAAGGAAGGCTGTAATCAAATTGGAAGACAAAAACAGGATTCCAGACAAATAAATGAGCAATAAACAGATATCCCCAGCTAAGTGAGAACAGGGATAGGAGTGGACCCTAGGCATAGAGGGGTATGGAGGGAGGGAAAATCCGACTGCAGTTGCATATCTATCGGACATCTACATTTATGGTAGGTACAAAACTGTACTATGTCCTTCAAGAATGCAACTGCAGTCATAACATATGGGTGGAATCCCATAGCTTAGCTGGGGAAGGAGGAATGCTCTAGGAAAAAGATGGTGTGGCAATCAAACCCTGCAGGACTGCCGAAGCAAAGCCTGCTCTGAATCTGGAGTATAGAGGGAGATAGTAGTGTTTGGAGAATGTATGCACGGAGCTCCATGTAGCAGCTTCTAGAATGTCCTTAGTAGGCACCCCTCTCAAGAACGCTGTAGAGGTGGCTGTAGCTCTGGTGGAATGTGGTCTGACATTGGCTGGAACAGTCTTTCCATGAAAGGAATAACAGAATCTGATGCAATGTCCAATCCATTTTGAAATGGTCTGTTTTGAAATTGCTTTCCCTTGGACTAAAGGGGCGTAAGCGACAAAAAGTTGTTCAGACTTCCTGCTGGTCTTGGTTGTGTCCAGGTAGTATCGAAGTTGTCGGAGAATGTCCAAGGTATGTAACAGTCTTTCCCCCTTATTCTCAGGATTGGGGAAGAATGCAGGCAAATGAATAGCTTGATTTAAAGAAACCCTAGATACCACCTTTGGCATAAAAGTAGGGTTGGTCCTTAATAAAACCCTGTCTGTGGAAAATTACGAACGGTGGTATTGCCATTAGGGCCTGCAGTTCCGAAACCCTTCTTGCTGAGGTAATTGCCAATAGGAAAGCTGTCTTCCATGAGAGAAATTGCAAATCAACTGTAGCTGCTGGCTCAAATGGATGTAGAGTCAGTTTTTCTAGGACAAAATTGAGGTCCCAGGCTGGTACTGGAGCCTTTCTTGGTGGCTTAATGTTCTTGATTCCCCTGAGGAATTGCCTTAGCAAAGGATGTGAAACGACAGGCGGATCAGTGTTACATCTAGCTGAAATAGTTGATGCATGTATCTTTATGGAAGAATATGAGAGTCCATTCTTTAGCATATCTGCCAAATATTCCAGGATGAGTGGGATGTTCAATAATGATGCATCATGACCCTTGCTGGTATTCCAAATGCTGAATCTCTTCCATTTTGCTAAGTAAACCTTTCTGGTGGATGGTCTTCGAGCCTCTGTTAGTATCCGCTGAACTTCCTTGGAGAGAGATAGGTTGAGGTTATTCATGGGATCTCCCAGGCTGTTAGCTGCAGTGTCTGAAGGTTTGGATGCACTGTTTTGAAGTTGTGTTGAGTCAAAAGTAGAGGCCATTGTGGAAGGGCCCACTTCTTGGTGTGACATATGCTCCGTAGTAGTGGATACCAGTGCTGTCTTGGCCAGTCCGGAGCCATTAGGATCCCCTTGGGTCTCTCTGCTTTGATCTTTAGTAATACTGAGGTCATCAGTGGCAGAAGTGGGAATGCATAGATTTTTAGGAAGTTCCAATTGAACGAGAGAGCATCTGTTTTCCAAGCCTGTGGATGGTATGTCCTTGAGCAGAATTTTTGTAGGTGATGGTTGAGGTGAGAGGCAAAAAGGTCTACTTCTGGCCTGCCCCATGTCGAAGTGAGCTGTGTGAAGATCTTCGGATGTAACCTCCACTCGTGTGGATCTGTGAAATTCCTGCTTAGGCTGTCCGCCAGCACATTGTCTTTGCCTGGAACAAACTGGGATTGTAACTGAATGTTTAGGCTCAGTGATTTTTCCCAAAGTTGCCTTGTCAGTCTGCAAAGGGGGTAAGAATGGGTGCCCCCTTGCTTGTTTATATACCACATCACAGTGGTGTTGTCTGTTCGTATCAGGAGATGGCCTTGCTGAAGTTGGTGTTGAAAGGCCTCGATGGCATGCATTACTGCCAGCATTTCCTTTTGGTTTATATGCAGATGCGTTTCCTTTGGAGACCATTGTCCTTGTATACACCTGCCTTCCATGTGCGCCCCCCATCCAAGGTCTGGGGCGTCTGTGGTCATGGTCTGTGTTATCTGTGGTTTTTTGAATGACATACCTATGTTTGCCTGGCTTACAGAGGCCCACCATAGGAATTCCTTTTGTAGGCATGGAATGAGCGGTATGGTTGTCTCCAAGTTGTTGCTGTGCTGAGACCATAGGCTTTTTAGGTACCATTGAAGCTTTCTCATGTGTAGTCTTGCTAATGGAACCAGGAGAATGCAGGATGCCATGTAACCCAGGGCCTGTAGGAATCTCCTTGCAGTCATCTGGGTAAGTTTTGCCAAATCCTTGAAATAATGAGTTAACTTCTTTTGCTTGTCTTCTGTTAGGTAAGCCATTTGAGAGGCTGCGTCTAATTTGGCTCTTAAGAAGATTATTTGCTGGGATGGCTGAAGTCTTGACTTTTGGAAGTTGACTGTGTATCCCAGAGCTTGAAGTAATCGTATGATATAGTCCAAGTTTTTTGTCAACATCAATTTGTCGTCCGCTTGTATGAGACAGTCGTCCAGGTACGGGTAAATTTGGATCCCCTGGAGCCTGCAATGAGCAATTACTGAAGCCAGGCATTTTGTGAATACTCTGGGCGCAGTAGATAAGCCAAATAGCAATGCTGAGAATTGATAATGCTCTGGCCCTGCAAGAAATCTGAGGTATCTTCTGCAGCTGTGTCTGATAGGGACATGCAGGTATGCCTCCTTGAGGTCCAGAGTAATCAGCCAAGACCCCTTGCCCAGCATGGGAAGGAGTTGCTGTAGAGTCAGCATTTTGAACTTTGGTACTATGAGAAAGGTGTTTAATGCGGACAAATCCAGTATTGGTCTCCATTGAGATTCTTTTCTTGGAACAAGAAACAGTCTCGAGTAAAACCCCTGGCCTTGTTCTTGTTGTGGAACTCTTTCTATTGCTTTCAGAGTCAGCAAAGAGATTTGCTCGATAGCCTTTGCCCTCTGGTTTTGTGGTAGGTTTGGCATGCCTTGTTTTCTTGGTAAGGTATGAAAATGGAACCTGTGACCTTGGTCTATAATGTCCAAAATCCATTTGTCCTTTGTCAATCTGTGCCAATTGTCTGCAAACAGAGATAATTTCCCGCCCAAGGGAGCTTCTATTTGTTCCCTGGTAGGCGGAAGTAGAGGAAAGTCATCGAGACTGTGGCTGTGGGGCAGGTGAAACCCGTGTCACTTTGGTTTGCTGGCTGCCATTGTCGTCCCCTGTAAGGACCTCTGTATTGTCCTCTTCCTCGGCCACGTCTGTTTCTACCCCTTTGAAATTTTTCAGGATTAGGAAAGGACCAGTTTTTTGAAGGCCAATTCCTACTGAATCTGGGGAGTTGAACCTGGAGGAAATCTTTCACCGTCTGAACTGATTTTGCTTTTTCTTCAATGGACTTTAACACATCCTTAGCATTAGCACCGAAAAGCTTGTTCTTTTCCAAAGGTGCATCCAAAAGTTTTGCCTTTACATGATCTGGTAGAGGTTGATCTTTTAACCATGCATGTCTACGAATGACTGCCCCTGTCATAGCTGCCCTACATGAAGCTTCCAGTGCATCATACCCACACTGCAGGAAGTGATTGCTTACTTGCTGAGAGTTATGTACAGCTTCCTGCAAAGACTTCCTGTCTAAAGGATCAGGAGAGGCCAATGTTTTCTGTAAATCTTCTAACAGGAAATCCTGATATTGTAACATATGAAAAAGGCAATTCAGAGCTCTCATAGATAAAGTAGTGGAGGTGTAAACCTTCTACCCCATCTCTCTAGTGACCTAGCTTCCCTGTTGGAGGGCAAAGGATTTTTAGAGGTGGAAGCTGAAACACCTTTAGGTCCCTGAGAAATAGTTTCCAAATCAGCAGTATGGGCCCTGAATAGGTGGGAATGTGTTTCTGGGACCCTGTAATACCTGTCTGGCTTAGCTGGAGCAGGAGGAAGCGAATCAGGGGTAACACTAGAGTCAGAATATAAATCATCCAAAACATCAAGCACAGGGGGAATAGCTAGGGGCCTGTGCTGGGGCTTTTTAAGGAAAGTTCGAAGGCGCTTTCTGGAATCACAACATTCCTGGCCTTGCCACTTCGTGTTCCCTCATGGTATGCAGAACTTCCCCAAAAGAAATATCCTCAGGAGGGGAGGCCGAGGGGATGGAATCCTCTGCATCAGAGTCCTCATAGGTCTGGAAGAGCTCTTCCTGGCCATCAGAGTGGACAGAGTCCTCAGAATCTACATCTGAAGGGATAGGGTCAGAAGGTTCAACCCGGGGCCTTTTATCAGAAGGAGGCTGGGATCCTCTCAGGATGGGCCTGTGAACCTCTAATCATAGAAATTAAGTCAGCAGCTATAGTCATAATTTGAGTCTCTGGAGTAGGCTGAGGTAAGGTTTTAGCAGTAAGATGCTTGGTCTTGCTGGCTGCCTTAGCCCTAGTGTAGGCCTTAATAGACATGGCCATAGGAGGCCTGGCAGCTCCACGTGCAGGAGTGACCTTATCTACAGCAATGGTCTCGGGCATTTCTTCGGTTTCGGTATCCGGAGGAAAATCAATAACCGGCGTTGGAGTGATATCCGGAATCGGAGTCGTCGGTAATGCGGTGTCTTCGGTTCGGAGCGGTGGAAAAACCGTCTCAGAGGGAACCGGGGCACTCGCGGTAGGTTTTGGAGTGGAGTCGGTGGTAGACGCGGGCCGAGGATGTCTGTCCCGGTCTTTAAGTTTCTTGGGAGTTTGCGATGTCGGAAGTTCCGACGGCACTGTATAAGCAAATTTTTCGCCGAAAAAATCTTCAGCGAACTCCGCCCGGCGCCTGAGAGTGCGCTTGTTGAAGCGAGCACAGGCCGAAACGTCGTGGTCTGGCCCAAGGCAAGGAAGACGGTAAGAGTGGAAATCCTTATGAGGTATTTGTTTACCACAAGAAAGACAATTGTTAACTTTTTCAATAAATTCTGACATCGGCTGAGGCAAGAAAAGGTCCCCAACGGGGTACTTAGCTTTTTGATGACTTCGGAATCGAAGAATACAGGAGCTGACCGACCGGCACTTGCGAACCGCTTCTGCTTCGGGCACCGCGCGGCAAGAAAGACTGGAGAAAATGGTGTCGGCTGATGCTTATGTACTCCAGCCGCTCTGACGTCGGAGAGAAAAGCGACATCAGCCGACGTCGGACCCAGACTTTGGAATCCGGCCGACCGAGGGCTGCCTGAGGCAGGACAACCCATATGTTATGACTGCAGTTGCATTCTTGAAGGACATCCTGGGGTTTTTGCTGTGTCTGGCTTTGGCTTGAGAAGACTTGGAAGGGGCTGGAAAGGACCAATTCTTAGAGGACCAGTGCATACTAAATCTAGGAGGCTGAACATGTAACAAAATCAACAGTTTGCACAGATTTAGCTTTATCTTCCATATTTCAAGAACTTCTTCAGCCTTGTTGCCAAACAGGCAGTATTGATTTAAAGAAGCATCCAGCAATTTAGCTTTAACATGATCAGGCAAAGATTGCTCCTTAACACAAGCATGTCTAAGCACAGACCCAGTAACAGCAGCTCTGCAAGAGGCCTCTAAAGAATCAAAACCACATTGCAAAGTGTTTTCCAACTTGTTCAGCAGAATGCATTAAATCCTGCAAGTCTATTTTCCACACAGTCAGGAATCATCATTTTCTGTTTAAGCAGTCCAATAACATGTTGCTGATATTTTAACATATGAAATTGGCAGTTTAAAGCTGTAACGGCCAAGGCTGCTAAAGTGAAAGCCTTTTTAACCCATCTATCCAGCGCCCTGAAGTCTATCAGAAGGGGTAGGATTTTTAACAGTAGAAGCCTCAACGCCCTTAGGCCCCTGTGAAATAGTCTCTGGATCTGCAATAGGATTTTTGAAAAGGAACTTATGGGACTCGCGGACCCTGTAGTATCTGTCAGGTTTACTGGGAGCAAGAGGCAGGAAATCAGGGGCCAAACTGGATTCCAAGAAGGCATCAACAATGTGTAGTACAGGAGGAATAGCCAAAGGCCTGTGCTGAGGTAGAAGGAAATCCCTAAGCCTCTTTTTTGAATCAGAAAATTCCTGGCTTTCCAGTGAAAATGCTCCCTTAGAGTATGTAAGGTTTCCCCAAAAGAAAAATCCTCAGGAGGGGAAGCAGAGGGAATAGAGTCCTCTGCATCAGAATCCTCATAAGTAGGTAAGGACAAATCCAGGTCATCGGAAGAGTCAGAAAAAAACAGAATCCTGATCAGAAGATTCATAATCAAGCTGAACCCTAGGCCTCTTAGAAGGGGGGGATGGCTACCCCTGATTAGAGTTATTAGGTCTTTAGCCATTTTTATCATTCGTTTTTTAGGCAGAGAGGCCTGAGCATGTGGCCTGGGCGTCGGTTTTTTAGACATGGATCGAGATTTAGGCCTTAGTAATGAAGGAGGAGTCGATTTAATATGCAAGTCCGTAGGCCTGAATACACCCTCAGAAGCCGGTGCCTGCACAGCGGCTCCGGACCCATCCAAGGTAGAGACATCCGTGGGTTCCACAGTTCAAGCATCTTGCGGCATACCTGACTCCGAATGGGTCTCAGTAGAGGCCTGTGAATCAGTAGTGGGTATCAGGGGCTGCGAAAGCTCCCAAGTACCGGCGACTGGCTTAGAAGCATCATCGGCAGTTTTAGACCTCTGTGGCCTGTCTCGGTCTTTTATCTTTGCGTTTTTCGGAATCCCGGTAGTCGGATGGCTAACCGACATTTCTGGATAATTAAACAGAGAATCAAAATATTTAGAGGCAAAAATATACAGACGACTGATTGTTTTCTGCTTTAATCAGCGCACTGACAGCAAGGTACTTCCTGGTCAGGGCCTAGGCAAGGAATACAGTACGAATGAAAATCTTTGAGGTATTTGCTTTCCACAAGTAATAATGCAATTATTAACTTTTACTGACATCGGTAAGGAGCATGAAAATGTTGCCCAAACAGGGTACTTAGCTTTTAGTTGAAGCACCACAGAACCAAAAGATGCTCGTCCCCTGGAGGCCAAATCCAATTTGTAATTAGATATAAAGGTATGAGGTCTTGCCCAAGTGGCCGCTACGCAGATAACCATAGAGGCTCTGGAATTAAATGCTACAGAAGTAGCCATAGATCTGGTAGAAACAGCCTTTATTATGGAAGGTAAGGACAGTTTATTCTGTTGGTAGATAAAGATAATGACGTTTCTAAGCCAGGAGGGTAAAGTTACTCTGGAAACAGGTTTACCTAAGCTGGGTCCTGCAAAGGCCACAAACAATTGATCTGATTTCCTGAAAGATTTAGTCCTGTCCAAATAATTAAGCTGCCGCTGCATATCAAGGGTGTGCAAAAGGTACTCCCCTCTATTAGAATGCTGAGGGAAGAAAACCAGCAGGACAACAGATTGGTTAATGGAAAATCCAGAAATGACCTTGGGCAAGAGGGAAGGGTCATTACGAAAGGACACCCTATTTGTGTGGAAGATCAAGAAAGGTCTCGACACTCAAGGCCTGCAGCTCAGATACTCATCTCACTGAGGTAAGTGCTACTAGAAGTAAAGTTTTCCATGACAAAAATTTTAAATCACATGAATCGAAGGGCTCGAAAGGAAGACCTGTGAAAGACTGAATCACCAAAGTCAAGTCCCAGGGTTCTAAGGAAGGCTTGACCGGAGGTTTAACGTGCAACTCCTTTCAAGAATGTCTTGCATAGGCAGTGTGACATAACAGAATTATCAAATCCATTATGAAAATTGGCGATAGCTGCTAAATGTACAGTGACAGTCGATGCTGAGGCTCCTGCATGTAAAAGAGTCATCAGGTATTGAAGGATCCTTTGAATAGACAGAGAAAGGATCTATGTTCTGATCTTTGGCCCAAATAGAAAACCTAGTCCATTTACTAGAATTAGAAGTTATGTACATACCATAACGTTCCATGTTAGTTGTCTTCTCTCACCTTCTTTTCTTGCTGGATGGGTTCGGAGCCGATCCTCGGCTCCGACTCGGCACTTGCTTAGCTTGAGAACTCCTTTTACCAGCTTGAGGCAACCCTATATCCCATGATGCAAGGCGGGACTACCTCGGATCTCGTTTGGTAGCTAACCTACCCTGCTAAGGACTAACCTAATATATGTTAGGAAAACCAATTTCATAATAAAGGAGTCCTCTAATGAAGGCTCAGGAGGAAACAACCTGAGAAGAGGAACTCTTCAAGATCTGTCCAGGCCAGGGGGAAGGAGGGAGGGACGCAAGAAAGAAGGCGAGAGAAGACAACTAACATATGTCTCTGGAGGCCAAATCTAACTTGTAAT
This sequence comes from Protopterus annectens, assembly GCF_019279795.1. Classification (NCBI taxonomy): domain Eukaryota; kingdom Metazoa; phylum Chordata; order Ceratodontiformes; family Protopteridae; genus Protopterus; species Protopterus annectens. The sequence goes on from NC_056729.1 coordinate 412,877,143, forward strand.
GAGAGACAAAGGTATGAGGAGTGGCCCAAGTAGCTGCTGCACAAATGGTATCAATGGGTAGTCTATCCTGAAAGGCTGCAGAAGTGGATAGACTCCTGGTTGAGTGTGCTTTCGGTTTAGAAGGTAGTTGCTTGCCTCTGAGTGAATACACATAAGAAATGGTGGAAGACAACCATCTGGATAAGGTCACTTTAGAAACTGGGAGACCTTTCCTGTTTTCTGCATAGGAGACAAATAATTGGTCCAATTTCCTTAATTGTTTCTTCTATGCAAATAGTACCTGAGCTGACGATGGACATCCAAAAAATGAAGCTTTTGTTCAGCTCTGTCAGAATAATTTGGGAAAAAGACTGGTAGATCGATGGATTGATTAATATTAGTTTGAGAAACAACTTTGGGGAGAAAGGACGGGTTTGTTCTTAAGGATACCCTGTCCTTGTGAAAAACCAAGTAAGGGGAACGGATGCAGAGAGCTTGAATCTCAGAAACCCTTCTTGCTGAAGTGACAGCCAGTAAAAATATAGTTTTCCAGGTCAATAATTTCAATGAACATGAAGCAGACGGTTCGAAGGGTGGTAACATGAAGGATGCTAACATTAAATTTAGATCCCATTGTGGAGGAAAATGTTTTATTGGCGGCTTCAGGAGAAACGCTCCTCTCAGAAAGGCCTTGCATAGTCTATGTGACATAATGTTATGATCTTGCAAGCCAACATGATACTTGGAAATAGCAGCCAGTTGAACTTTTACTGTAGATGAAGAAGATCCTGACTGAAAAACTTCAGCCAGGAAATCTAAAACAGAATGCACAGGAGCAGTAAAGGGATCAATATTTCTGGAATTTGCCCAAATGGAAAAACATCGCCACTTGCTAGCATAAACGGTTCTGGTGGACGACTTCAAAGAAGCCACTAAGATATCTCTGACCGGATCAGAGATCATAGGAAGCCTGGCTAGTGAAGGAAGTGGAGCAACCAAGCAGTGAGGTTGAGAGAATGAATGGCCCGGTGCTGTTGACCCGACTGGTGGATCAAAAGATCCGGAACTGGGTCCAGATGCCAGGGCTGCACCAGGAGGTGACGATGCAGAGACGGAAAACAAATTTGTCGAGGCCAGTAAGGGGCAATGAGAATCAACTTGGCCCTCAAAACGGTGGCTTTCTGAAAGACTTGTGGAATCAAGGGAAAAGGAGGAAAAGCGTACAGAAGTCCCCGGGGCCAATCCTGGGTTAGAGAGTCTCTCAGGGGTTGGCCTGGTAGGGGGAAAAGGGTGAAAAAATCGGGGCACTTGTTGTTTTGGGGTGTAGCAAAAAGATCGCAACAAGGTGTGCCCCACTTCAGAAAAATCTGGTCCACTACAGATTGATTGAGAGACCACTCGTGAGGCATGAGAATGGATCTGCTCAGCCTGTCCGCCAAGAGGTTGGACCTGCCGGGGATGTGCGTTGCTATCAGAAACCGATGAGAGGAGATTGCCCATTGCCAAAGTCGGAGAGCTTCTCGACACAACGGATAGGACCTGGTCCCGCCCTGCTTGTTGATATACCAGACCACGGACATGTTGTCCGTTTGCACTGCAATAGTCCCCACGGGAAGAAAGTCGAACGTTAAAAGCACCGCTCATCTCCAGGACATTTATGTGCAGATGGTATTCTATGGGTTGCCACGTCCCGTGGACCATCCTGCCCTGATAATGCCCCCCCCACCCGATCAGAGAGGCATCCGTAGTAACTGTAGCAACCGGAGGAGGGGGAACAAAAGGTCGGCCCTGATGAAGAAGAGGGGAAGATATCCACCAGTTCAGATGAGTCCTGCACGATTGTGTGACTAAGATTACGTGACTCATCGGAAGACTGTGGAACGAACACTGAGTGAATAACATCCACTGCAGAAGACGCATGTGGAAACGAGCCAGTGGTAGAAGAACAATGGCCGCAGCCATAAGACCTAGAACCTTTAGTATCAATCTGGCTTTGACTTTGCTGCTCTGCAATAAAATCCGAACGTATTTTTGGATGTCCAGAATTTTTTGATCTGTTAGTCTGGCTGACATTTTGACGGTGTTTAATTCTGCGCCTATAAAGGTGATAGATTGGCAAGGCCGCAGAGAAGATTTTTCGAAATTCACTGAAATTCCCAAACTCTTGCATAGCTGCAGAGTGTAGTCTCTGGTCTGAAGAAGCTGGTGCCTGGTGGTGGCGGAGAGGAGCCAGTCGTCTAAATAAGGAAACACCTGGAATCCTTGGCGTCTCAGATGAGCTGTGACCACTGCCATGCATTTGGTAAACACTCTGGGGGCTGAAGTGAGGCCAAAGGGCAGGGCTCTGAATTGATAATGACTGGTCCCTAGCGGCGGAGAAACCTTCTGGAGCGCCTGTGAATCTTTATGTGATAGTGCAGCGTCCTGAAGGTCTATCGAGCACATCCAGTTGTCCTTGCCCAGAAAGGGCAGAATGGACTGAAGCGTGACCATCCGGAATCTTGCCTTCTTGACAAATCTGTTTAGACTGCTCAGGTCTAATATTGGTCTCAATCTCCAGTCCTTTTGGGGACCAAAAGAATCTCGAGTAGGCAGCGGATCCTATTTGGTCTGCGGAACAGTCTGGGCGGCTCTTTTTCTAGGAGCTTTGAAACCTCCTGTTCTGCCAAATCCTTTGACGGGTGAGATGTCTGGAAGGGATTGTTGAGGTCTGGGATACCTTTGAAGGGATTTTGTAACCCTCGGATATCATCGACTGTACCCACATATCTTGTGAAAGGGAATGCCAGGCTACTGGGTACAGCGAAATCCTTCCCCCGACTGCCTCCAAGGGTGGACAGTCGGGCAACACCTCAGGGGTGCTGAAAGGGCTTCTCAGGAAGAGACTCCCTGTTGCCCTGGTTCTGAGGACCCCCTCTGCCTCTAGGGCGTCGTCTATTATTGTTACCCCCTCTGCCTCTGGGGGTAAACTGACCACGTGTGTCCGGCGCAGCTCCTTGGGCTTTGCGGAACCACATCTTCCCTCCCTTCTGACCCTTGGGATAGGGTCTAGAAGGGGTGGAAAAATGGACTCCAACGGCAGAAAGAGTTTTACCGTCCTGTTCACACCTGGTCAAGGTTTCCTTCACCCGAGGTCCGAACAAAGCCGAACCGTCAAAGGGGGTATTGGTGAAGGACGCCTTAAAGGGGTCTGCAAAATTACAAAGCCGCATCCAGGCTTGACGTCTAAGAGCCACTCCTGTGCCTGCGGCCCTGCTCGCTCCATCGGCTGCATAGGATATGAGCCGCATGGAGGAGTTGGTTAAGGAATTCAGGATTGCTAGCTGTGAGGCAATCTTTTCTTGAGCCCCAGCAGCAGAAGGATCCTGGACCACTTCACCTAGTTCCTTGAGAATATCTCTTTGAAGCCTGGTGAAGTGACAAAGGTAGTTCAGCGAGCATAGCAAAGGTCGCTGAAGAAAACATCCGCTTTCCATACCTGTCCATGGTCCTAGAATCTTTGTTAGGAGGATGGACAGGTACTGAAGGATCCGCAAGTTCCTTCTTGGTGGCCGCCACCACCATAGCATCCACAGAGACGCCCTTGGAAAGAAACTGCTTGTCTGTAGGGGCCGTAATAAATTTGGATGGTCTCCTGGGGACAGGTTCCACAGAATCTGGAGCTGCCACGCCTTCGAGCCACTACCTGCATGAGTGGGTCGAAAGGCGGAGACACCCAGGAGGTGGAGGGTCGGGATCCAAAAGCCTCCAGGTATACCGACTCATCCTCGCCGGGGTCAATGGAGGGCCAATTCCCCCTCTGAGGAGCTCAAGGATGTCTGAAAAGGAGACATCCTCAGAGGGGGATCGTGGGGAACCCTCAGACTCATCTAAGTCGGTATCAGATGTAGTAGACTCCGGGGAGTCTGTGTGTTTCCTCTTACACGTCCTCTTCAGAGGGGGTTCCCCTGCAGGGTCAGGAGAAACCTCGGAAGAGGAAGATATTCCCAATGGGGAAACCTGGGGTGATGGATCCCTGGGCCTGAGAGCAAGAGGCGTCTACAGGCACCGAAGAGGGAGGAGCTAGAGGGATGGACCGTTTACCTGGCTCAGGTGCCAGGACACTCATCACCTCAAAGGCTCCCCTCCCCGGGAGACCGGAATATTCCCGTTCCGAGGAAATAGGAATTCCCGGCTCCACTGAGAGGGAAGGCTCCGAGGCCGATGTCGGTGCCGAGCTTACCAAAGCCGAAGCCCCGAGAGGGAGAGCGGGGTCGGACAAGGGTCCGATGCCACTAGCCCCCTCAGAGCCGACAAGGGAAACTCGACTACCGGATCCCTCCAAGGAAGGTCTCAAGGAGAAGATCGGAGCCGAAGACGACAGAGCCGAAAAAGGATGTATCGGTTCCAGCGCCGACACAGTCGCTGTCCCGAGAAGCTCCGGCTCCGAACTCTGGTGGGGAGTCGGAGGAGGAAGTTCAAGGGGTGAAGCAATAGCCGAAGTCTGCTGAGACGGGCTATGGAGCATTTGGGCCAGTGCCTGCGACTTCAACAGCCTGCTTACCACCCTCTCTAAATCGTGGTCAGACAGCCTAGAAGATCTCGAAGATCGGCTCCGATGACTCCGCTCCGACAAAAGAGGAGAACCCGGAGCCGAGTGGATAGATTCCAAAGAAGGGGACTGAGATCTCTTCTTGGATGAAGTCATCAGAGCCGACGTCCTATGGGTTCCAGATGGAGCCGAAGGCTTCTCGGCTCCGATACTGGATAATGTGTCTGCTCCAGCCGGAGCCGACAAGGCAACAGCAGATTGGGTGTCGGAACCGATCGGAACCGACCCTACCTGAGAAGAAGAAAGATCGGCTCCGGCCGGAGCCGATCTCGACTCCGAAGGAGTCGGAGCCACCGGGGAAGGTTTGGAAGCTGTAGCCTGACCCTTAGATGGCTTGGAAGGCTTACTGGACCCAGGTTTAGTGGGTGAACCTTCCGGCTTTAGCAAGCCATGGAGAATTAATTTATTCCTCCTTTCCTGCAGGACTCGCTGGCTAAAAGAGCGACACAAAGCACAGGAGTCCTGCAGGTGTAAAGGCCCCAGGCAGTAAACACAAGAAGTGTGACCATCTGTCAGAGACATTTTCTGACAGCACGAGTCACACTTCTTGAAGCCCGAGACCTTTACCTCCTTAGACATAGTCTAAGAAAAAGAGTAACAAAAATACTCACACACACACACCCCAAAACAGTCACACAATTAATCCCACAAACACAGACACACAGATAGGGATTAATAAGGGAGGCCTAGGCCTAACTGAAAATTTTTAAACTTTTTATAAAAAGTAAAAGTTTTTAACTATAAGGGGAATAGGGTGGATTGTAAGAACACTACACACTAAAAAAAAAAAGGAAAAGGGGAAGATAAACCCTGACTTAAGCTGTTTGAAAAACTCAAACTTACCTCAGCTGGCAAAAAAGACCACCTCTTCGCAAAGCGGCAAACGAGATCTGAGGTAGTCCCGCCTTGCATCATGGGATATAAGGTTGCCTCGAGCTGGTAAAAGGAGTTCTCAAGCTAAGCAAGTGCCGAGTCGGAGCCGAGGATCGGCTCCGAACCCATCCAGCAAGAATGAAGGCGAGATTGACAACTTAACATCAAACTTTCCTGGTGGAAGATTTGTGTGAAGCCAGAAGAATTTCACGAACTAGAGATGGCATGTCAGGTAGCCTGGCAATCACTGGAAGGGAAGGAAAGTACAGCTGTGTACCTAGCATAAATGTAGATGTTAGAGTGTATTCACTGTTGCAGTCATTACTCTTGGGTTATCCTGCTGGCAGGCTACTCTCTCAGCCAGAATTCCGAAGTCTTGGTCCGGCGTCTGTTGCTGTCGCCTCTTCCCTGAAGTCAGTGCGCCAGGGGTATAAAATATGCCATTTTCTTCAGTTTTTCTTGCCCCAGATGTCAGGTGCTCCCCAAAGTGGTAGGCTGAAAAATATGCCAATAAAAATTCATGCACAAAAATAACATTTCCTCCATCTACAAGCAAATACACCAAATAGGTTGTATAGGATAGAGAAGTGCAGATAAGTCCCAGCAAAGAAAAGGGGGATGGTGGGTGGGTAACCTGGACTGCAAGAGTGAATACACTAACATCTACATTTTTGGTAGGTACACAACTGTACTATGTTCATCATGTTTCACTGTTGGAGTCATTACTCTCGGGTTGAATCCCAAAGCTGAGGATGGGTGGCTGGGCTAATTAGGAGAGGCTATGAGGCCCTGCAGAACTGCAGTAGCAAAGCCTGCTCTGGACTTAGAGTAAAGAGGTAAGTGGTAGTGCTTTGTGAAAGTGTGCACTGAACTCAAAGTTGCAGCCTCTAAGATACCTTTGGTTTGTACTCCTCTGAGGAAGGCTGCTGAAGTGGCTGCTGCTCTGGTGGAATGAGGCCTAATGCCCTTGGGCACTAATTTGCCATGTTGAAAATAGCAGAAACGGATGCAATGGCCTATCCATTTAGAAACGGTCCATTTTGAGATAGCCTTTCCTTGTGATCCTGCAGCATACGACACTAAAAGTTGCTCAGTCTTTTTGAAAGCTTTAGTTCTGTTCAAGTAGAAGCGTAACTGCCTGTGTATGTCCAAAGAATGCAGAATTTTCTCACCCTTGTTCTGTGGGTTTGGATAAAAGCTAGGCAAGTGAATGGTTTGGATGAGGGCCACACTGGACACCACCTTAGGCATAATGTAGGGTTTGTCCGCAGAGGAAACCCTGTCTGGATGAAAAATGATAGAAGGTTCCACAGCCATGAGTGCTTGTAACTCAGACTCGCCTTGCAGAGGTTATTGCTAGGAACAGAGCTATTTTCCAGGGTAAGAATTTTATATCTGCTGTTGATGCTGGCTCGAAAGGAGGCAGTGTGAGTTTTTCCAAAACATAATTGAGGTCCCAGGCCAGAATTGGTGCTCTCCTTGGAGGCCTAATGTTTTTGGCCCCTCTGAGGTACTGCCTTATTAAAGGATGAGAAAAGATAGGTGGTTCCGTATTTTAATGGGTTGACATGGCAAAGGCATGAATCAACTGATAAGGAAAGGCCTTTGTTCAGCATCTCAGTTAGGTATTGTAAAATCTGAGGTATATTTGGTACACACGTGTCAATGCCTTGTTCGAAGCACAGAATCTCTTCCATTTTTCTGCATAAGATTTTCTGGTACTGGGCCTCCTGGCCTCCAAGATAACATCCATAACAGCTTTTGAAAGAGGAGTGTTCTGAATGGCTACATTATCCACCATGCTGCCAGATTTAAGATCCTGAGTTGGCTGTACAGGATCCGATTGTTTTGTTGGGTCATCAAGTGAGAAGTTTGAGGCAATATCCATGCTGGACCTTGAGACAAGCTCTTCAGGATTGGGTACCAGTGCTGGCGTGGCCAGTCTGGTGCAATCAGTATAATTTTTGACTTCTCTTGTCTGACCTTTAGGAGTACCCTGGGAAGGAGAGGCAGTGGAGGAAAGGCATATACGGTTAGATTTTTCCAGCTGAAGGATAGGGCGTCCACTTTCCATGCTTGCTTCTGACAAATCCTTGTGCAAAATCTCTGCAACTGGCAGTTGAGGGGAGGCAAATAGATTTATGTTTGGGCATCCCCATTTCCTTATGCTGAAGACTTGTGGATCCAGTTTCCATTCGTGGGGATCCATGAGGTTTCTGCTTAGTTCGTCTGTCAGAGTATTTGTTTTTCCTGGCAGGAATTGTGCTTGCAGGTGAACTTGAAAAGCCAATGCTGTGTCCCATAAGGTCATTGCTTGTCTGCAGAGGGGGTAGGAATGCGTACCTCCCTGCTTGTTTATGTACCACATGACCGTAGTGTTGTCTATCAGAATCTGCCCTGGATGAAGCAGGTCCTTGAAAGCTGTCAGGGCATTTTGAATAGTTAGCATCTCTTTTTGATTGATGTGAAGATGCATCTGGTTTGCAGGCCATGTGCCCTGAATACACTTTCCTGCCATATGCCCCCCCCCCCCCCAGGCATAATCTGATGCATCCGTTGTCAGTGTCTGTCTGGCTGTGGGTAAACTGAATGGCAGACCCTTGTTGTGGTGACATGGGTCTGCCCACCATCAAAACTTCTGTTGCAGGCAGGGAATGAGTGCAATTACTGTCGCCAGGCTGTGGCAATGCTGAGTCCAAACACTTTTTAGATACCATTGCAGTTTCCTCATATGCAGTCTGGCATATGGAATTAGTAGAATGCAGAATGCAATGAAACCAAAGGCCTGCAGGATTTTCCTTGCAGATACGTGGGTTTTTGTTGCCAATTTCTTGAAGTAAGTAGTCTGTTGCTTTTGTTTGCCTGGCGTGAGATAAGCCATCTGGGCAGTTGTATTTAAGCTTGCACCCAGGAATATTATCTCTTGAGAGGGCACTAGTTTTGATTTATTTTCATTTACTGTGTACCCTAGGCCAATTAGTAATCGTTTTATAAATGCCAGATGCTTTAGAAGGTCTTTGTTCTCTGCCTGCATTAGGCAGTCATCCAAGTAGGAATATATTTGAATTCCTCTGTCTGCAAAACGCAATTACTGGTGCCAGGCATTTTGTGAAGACCCTGGGCGTAGTAGATAAGCCAAAGGGCAGTGCAGAGAATTGGTAATGCATTGAGCCAGCTATGAATCAGAGGTATCTTCTCCAAGATTGTCTGATTGGGACATGCAGTTATGCCTCTTTTAGGTCCAAAGTTATGAGCCGAACCTTCTTGCCCAGCATGGGCAGTAGCTGCTGTAGAGTCAACATCTTGAATTTTGGAACTTCCAGAAACGTATTTAGTATAGACGGGTCCAGTATTGGTCTCCAGGTTTTGTCCTTTCTGGGTACTAGGAAAAGGCTGGAGTAAAATCCTTGTCCCTGCTCTTGTTGTGGTACTTGCTGAATGGCCCTCATGTCCATGAGGGCTGTAATTTGTTTTTGTGCCTCTGCCCATTGATTGTGTTGCAGGTCTGGCATACCTTTTGACCTTGGTAGAGTGTAAAAATGGAACCTGTAGCCTTGGGACATAGGACCCATTTGTCTTGGGTAACCATTTGCCAATTTGATGAAAAAAAGTACAGTTTTGTACCTACCATAAATGTAGATGTTCGAAGATCCACATTGCTGCAGTCCTAACACTTGGGTAGTCCGCTGTCCCAGTCGGCCCGAATACCAAAGTATATGGCTGACGTCGGTCAAGGCGCATTAGTCTGACGTCAGGATGTCAGGGTACAAATGCGCATGACCGACGTCATATCCTCAGTCTTTTCTTGCCCCAGATGTCAGAAGACCCTAAAAAGATAAGGCTAAAACCAAAAACACCACACACTCCTGCACCAAATATATATACAATATATACAAATTTACAAGAGTATAACCTCACCCACACAACCACCCCTAAACACAGAGGGAAGGAGGGAGGTAAATTGGACTGCAGCAATGTGGATCTTGAACATCTACATTTATGGTAGGTACAAAACTGTACTATGTTCTTCATACCACATTGCTGCAGTCCTAACACTTGGGTAGAATCCCAAAGCAGAGGTAAGGGAGGCTGGCAAATCATAAGGAAGCAGGAGCTGACAACATGCCCTGCAAAATAGCCGTGGCAAAACCAGCCCTAGATTTAGAGTAGAGAGGAAGGTGGTAATGCTTAGAGAAAGTATGCAGTGAACTCCAAGTAGCTGCCTCCAAAATATCCTTAGTTGCCACCCCCCTTAGAAATGCTGTTGAAGTGGCAGTAGCCCTAGTGGAATGAGGCCTAATCCCAGCTGGAATCTCCTTGCCATGATGGGAATAACAAAATGCAATGCAAAACCCAATCCACTTAGAAATAGTTTGTTTTGACACAGGCTTGCCCTGAGAACTCAAAGCAAAAGAAACAAAACTGCTGAGACTGCCTAAAATCCTTAGTCCTGCTTAAATAATAACGCAACTGCCTGTGTACATCTAAAGTGTGCAAAATCTTTTCCCCCTTATTTTGGGGATCTGCATAAAAGGTAGGCAAATGAATAGTTTGGTTTAAAGCCACACTAGAAACCACTTTAGGCATAAAGGAAGGATTAGTACGTAAAGATACCCTATCCTTATGAAAAATGAGGAAAGGCTCAACCGCCATAAGGGCCTGCAATTCAGACACCCTTCTTGCAGATGTAATGGCTAACGAAAAAGCAGTCTTCCATGACAAATATTTCAATTCAGCAGTAGCTGCAGGCTCAAAAGGTTGTAGAGTGAGTTTCTCCAACACAAAATTGAGGTCCCAAGCAGGAGTAGGAGCTCTCATTGGGGTCTTATATTCTTTGCCCTCTAAGAAATTGCTTGAACAAAGGATGAGAAAACAATGGTGGGTCACAATCATAGTGAGCTGAAATTGCTGCAGCATGAATCTTAATGGAAGAGAAAGACAAACCTTTGTCCAATAACTCAGTAAGATATTGAAGAGCCACACTCAAATTTGGCTCCGAAACATCCAAATCCTTTGCTGCACACCAAAATAAAAATCCCTTCCATTTTCCTGCGTACACTTTCCTTGTACTAGGTCTTCTGGCTTCCATAATCACATTCAAAACTTGTTGAGGAAGCTGAGACCTGCTATGGTTCAAAACAGAATATGCCAAGCTGTTAGATGAAGAGAGTGAAGCTTGACATTGAGCAGATGCCCGTCCTTCTGAGACAATAGGTGTGGAATCAAAGGTAAGGGCCATGGTGGCTTCCTTACCAGACTCCTCAGCAATGGGAACCAGTGCTGCCGAGGCCAATCTGGAGCTATTAAAATCATCCTTGGCTTGTCTTGTCTGACCTTTAGAAGTACCTTTGGGAGGAGAGGCAGAGGTGGAAAGGCATACACATGAAGATTTTTCCAACTGAAAGAAAGAGCATCCACTTTCCAGGCTGTGTGATGAAACCTTTTCGTGCAAAACTTTGGCAGCTGGTGGTTTAGTGGAGAAGCGAACAGATCTATGTCTGGAGTTCCCCATGACACTGTCAATGTCTGAAATACATGAAGATCCAGTTTCCACTCGTGGGGATCCATGATTTGCCTGCTTAACACATCTGCTAAGGAGTTCTGTGCTCCTGGCAGAAACCTTGCTTGAAGATTCAGCTGCAAGCTTAGCAGTCTCCCACAGAATCATTGCTTGCCTGCATAGAGGATAAGAATGTGTTCCCCTTGTTTGTTGATGTACCACATGACAGTTGTGTTGTCTGTTAGAATCAACACCTGCCCTGGAAGAAGTAAATCCTTGAAAGCCAGTAATGCAAACTGGACTGCTAACATCTCCTTCATGTTGATATGTAGATGCTGCAGTCTGGCAGGCCACTTGTCTTGTATCCACTTTCCATTCAGATGAGCTCCCCAAGCTGTGTCTGAGGCATCTGTCGTTAGAATCTGACTCGCCTCTGGCCGGGTCACAGAGAGTCCCTTGTTTAGGTGACATTCCTGAGCCCACCACAAAAATTCCTTTTGAATGCAAGGTATTATTTGAATGACAGTGTCCAAATCCTGGCAGTGCTGTGTCCATACATTTTGAGATACCATTGTAGCTTCCTCATATGCAGTTTGGCATTGGGAAGTACCAGAATACAAGATGCCATGAACCCTAAGGCTTGAAGGACTGTCCTTGCAGTCAGCCGGACTGATGAGATAGTTGATGGAAGTAAAGAAAGATTCTTTTGTTTGTCCGGGGTTAAAAGGCCATCTGGGTTGCTGTATTCAGTCTCACACCCAGAAAGCACATGTCTTGAGAGGGTACTAGACTGGACTTTATTTCGTTCACAGAATACCCTAGGCATCTTAGCACTGCTATCACATATTCCAAATGCTGAAGAAGCACGTCCCTTCCTTGAGCCAGAATCAGGCAATCGTCCAAATAAGGATAGATTTGTATTCCTTTTAGCCTGAAGAAAGCTATCACTGGAGCCAGAACCTTTGTGAATACTCTGGGCGCAGTAGATAAGCCAAAGGGCAATGCAGAGAACTGATAATGAGAATTCCCAGCTCGAAAACGCAGATACTTCCTGCAAATTAGTCTGATAGGAACATGAAGGTAAGCTTCCTTGAGATCCAAAGTTACCATCCAGTGATCTTTGCCCAGCAGAGGTAAAAGCTGTTGTAACGTCAACATTTTGAACTTGGGAATGTCCAGATAAGTGTTGAGGATAGACAGATCCAAAATTGGTCTCCACGTGTTCCCCTTTTTGGTACTAGGAACAGGCGAGAATAAAATCCTAGGCCCCTTTCTGGCACAGGAACCGGCTGAATGGCCCCTATTTGGAGCAACAGAGAAATTTGCTTGTGAGCCTCTTTCCTTTGTTGAGGAGGAATGTCTGGCATGCCTTTGAAAGGAGGCAAGGTATGGAAATAAAACCTGTAACCGTGGTGAATGATATCCAATACCCATCTGTCTTGGGTAATTAAACTCCAGTTTTCTTTGAAAAGTGCCAACCTTCCTCCCAAAGGTGCTGCCAGACGATAAGATTCTGGCAGCTGAAAAGGCAGGTCATTGTGTCTGTTTACGAAAGGACTGACCCCTGCCCTCACCAGAAGACTGAGCAGGTGAACTCCCTGTTCTAGGCCTAAAAGAACCTTGAGCTCTGCCTCTACCACGTCTAGACCTACCCCTAGACTGGGAATCATAAGCAGGATATGTCCACCCCTTGGTAGGCCAATTTCTACTAAACTTCGGGGGCTGAACCTGCAAAAAATCTTTAACAGTCTGCATAGACTTAGCCTTGTCTTCCATTTTCTTTAGAACTGCTTCCACAGGCGAACCAAACACATCAGATTGTAAGGGAGCATCTAAAATCCTTGTTTTCACATGCTCAGCTAAATTCTGATCCCTCAACCAGGCGTGCCTGCGAAGAACCGAACCAGTGGCAGCCACCCTCGAAGAGGCCTGCACAGCATCAAAACCACATTGCAAAGAATGCTTACCCACCTGTTCAGAAACATGAACTAAATCCTGCAACTCTTTACACTCAATACCTTCCGCCAAAGCATCTACCTTAGACTTCAATTGTGAAAGGAGATAATTTTGGTATTTCAACATGTGAAACTGGCAGTTCAAAGCTCTCATGGCCAAAGTGGAAGAAGTATACACTTTCTTTCCCCATCTATCCAAAGCCCTAGCCTCTTTATCTGGAGGAACAGGATTTTTAACAGAAGCCTTAACACCTTTAGGCCCCTGTGAAACAGTTTCTGGGTCTGCCCTAGGACTCTTAAAAAGATACTTATGAGATTCAGGCACCCTATAATATCTATCCGGTTTAACTGGAGCAGGAGGCAAAGAGTCAGGGTTCAGAGAAGCCTCTGCAAAAACATCCTCTACCACATCTAGAACAGGAGGTATAGCTAAAGGCCTATGCTGAGGTAGAAACAAAAATTCCCTAAGCCTTTTCCTGGAATCAGAGAAATCCTGACCTTCCCATTTAAAATGCTCCCTCATGGAATGAAGAGTCTCTGAAAATGAAAAATCCTCAGGAGGAGAAGCAGAAGGAGTAGAATCATCTACATCAGAATCAGAGTAAGGGGAATACTCCTGCAAGTCTTCAGCCGAAGACTCAGAAGCATCCGAACACTGCTCAAAACTCCCAAGCTCAAGTTCCACCCTAGGCCTCTTATCAGGAGGGGGCATAGAACCTCTAATCATTGTAATCAAATCTTCTGCCATCTTAAGCATATGCTTCTTAGGTACAGACCCTGAAAAACTAGGGGTAACTCCTGAAACAAAACCTGGCCTGCCCCTGGGAGAAGCCTTGGAAACAGCAAGGGAGGGAAGAACAGCTACCTGAGAAGCCCCTTCCGCCTGGCCTACCTCCTGAGAGGTCACATCTTGCAGTAATAAAGTCTCTCCCTGGGATTCCAAAGAAATTTCTGGCTGAACCCCTGGCTCCACCGAGCCCTCTAAAGAACCGACGTCCGGGACGGACGGTTCTTCCAGCCTAGGCTTTGCTGTTTTGTCCTTGCGCTTTTTGGCGAAGCGCCGGAGCATCCGACGGCATTTTATAATTACACCGCTTCCCAAAAACTAACCTGGCACAATCTAATCTTCTCTTTATAGTGCGTTTGTTAAATCTAGCACAAGAGCGACAGCCAACAACGTCGTGCTCAGGCCCTAAGCAAGGTATACACAAGGTATGGTAATCCCTATGAGGTATCTGTTTCCCACAAGAAATACAGTTATTCACTTTTTCTGACATCCGGTAAAATACTGAGGCAAGAAAAAACCAAAATAATCCCCAACGGGGTACTTCGCCAACTTGGATTCGGTCTGAAACTCCGACTTCGGAAAATCTCAGAACGCCAACCTGCACTTGCAAAACTGCTTCTGCATCGGACCATGCGGCAAAAAAGACTGAGGATATGACGTCGGTCATGCGCATTTGTACCCTGACGTCCTGACGTCAGACTAATGCGCCTTGACCGACGTCAGCCATATACTTTGGTATTCGGGCCGACTGGGACAGCGGACTACCCAAGTGTTAGGACTGCAGCAATGTGGTATGAAGAACATGTGCTAGTTTTCCCCCCAAGGGGGCTGCCAAAAGAAAAGTGCTTGGATCTGGCAGAGGAAAGTCATTGGGACAGTTTCCTGTAAGGTTGAGATGTCTTCTCCGCTTTCAGAGGTAGGAGCACCCCATTGTTTAGGCCTGCATGAGCCTTGGGGCTGAGATCTGCCTCTGGGACGCCTGTATCTGCCTCTTTGTGGTCTGTCCGACACTGGAAAGGACCAATTTTTAGAAGGCCAGTTCCTGCTAAACCTGGGTGGCCGTACCTGTAAGAAATCCTTGACTGTCTGCATGGATTTTGCTTTATCCTCCATTTTTTTCATCATCTCTTCTGCTTTAGTACCAAAGTATCATGCTGTAATGGTGCATCTAATAATTTTGCTTTAACATGATCAGGCAGATTCTGTTCCTTTAACAAAGCATGCCTTCTAATAACAGAACCTGTAACAGCGGCCCTGCAAGAGGCCTCCAGTGAATTATAACCACATTGCAAAGTATGCTTTCCTACTTGTTCAGCTGCATGCAATAAATCCTGCAATTCCTTGTTCTCTGAACATTCAGTATTTGTCAACAATTTCTGTTTAAGCAGTGACATTAAATATTGCCGATATTTAAGCATATGAAACTGGCAATTTAAAGCCCTTACAGCCAAGGTAACAGAAGTGTAGACTTTTCCCCCCATCTGTCTAGAGCCCTAGAATCTCTATCAGAGGGGACAGGGTTTTTTTTGCAGTGGAAGCTTTAACCCCTTTGGGACCCTGAGATATAGTTTCTGGGCCAGCAGTGGGGTTTTATATAGGAATTTGAGAATCCGGGACCCTGTAGTATTTGTCTGGCTTAGCAGGTGCTGGGGAATCAGGGGACAGGCCGAACTCTGAAAATACATCTATAATGTCTAGAACAGGTGGAATAGCAAGGGGTCTGTGCTGAGGAAGTAAAGTCTGAGCCTTTTCTTAGATTCAGAATAATCTTGGCTATCCCAGTGGAAATGCTCCCTCATGGTATGCAAGGTTTCCCCAAAAGAATAATCCTCAGGAGGAGAGGCTGAAGGAATGGATTCTTCAGCATCAGAATCCTCATAGGGAAGCATGGAGTAATCCTGTACAGAAGAGGAATCAGAGGAAATAGAAACCTGATCAGAAGACTCGTACTCTTGTCTCTTGCCTAGGCCTCTTATCAGGAGGGGGATGGGAGCCTGTGATCAAAGTAATTAGGTCTTCGGCCATTTTGAGCATCTGTTTTTTAGGCATTGAAGTCTGAGTAGGAGAATGCTGTACTTGTTTGTCTTTAGAGCAGCTTTAGTCTTTGAAGCTGAAGATGGCTTAATATATAGTTGTGTAGGTCTGAAGACACCCTCAGAAGACTATGCCTGCTCAGCAGATCCGGACCAGTCTGAGGGAATGATTTCAGAGTGTCCAATAGGTTCATAGGTTGATACTAGGCTGCCCTAGGGCATTTATAAGCCTAGCCAGAATGTGTTTGGCTTTCGCCACACTTTTAGATTAGTTGACTTTTATATAGGAATTTATGAGAAACTGGGACCCTGTAGTATTTGTCTGGCTTAGCAGGTGCAGGGTAGTCAGGGGCCAGGCCAGATTCTGAAAATACATCTACAATGTCTAGAACAGGTGGAATAGCAAGGGGTCTGTACTGAGGAAGTAGCAAAAAGTCTGAGCCTTTTCTTAGATTCAGAATAATCTTGGCTCTCCCAATGGAAATGCTCCCTCATGGTATGCAGGGTTTTCCCAAAAGACTAATCCTCAGGAGGAGAGGCTGAAGGAATGGATTCTTCAGCATCAGAATCCTCATAGGGAAGCATGGAGTAATCCTGTTCAGAAGAGGAATCCATACCTTGAGTATCCATAGGCCCAGTCGGCTCCACGTGGGAGTCGGAAGCAGCCTGTGGCTCTGAGGTAACGGGCGCCAAGGGCTGCGAAAGCACCTCACTGAGAACCGGTGACTGGCCTGGCAGAGGCCTAGTCGGTTTTGGACCTCGGATGCCCATCTTTTTCCTTGTCCTTGCGTTTTTTTGCAAACTCCGGTAGTCGGCTGTTCCGACGGCATTATATAATTAAATCTTCGGCCAAAGTAATGAAATGCAAAATCGAATAGACGCTTAATAGTGTGTTGCTTAAATCTAACACAAAACCAACAGCTAGCAACTTTGTGATCAGGGCCTAGGCAAGGAAGACAGTAAGAGTGAAAATCCTTATGAGGTATTTGCTTCCCACAAACACAATTGTTTACTTTTTCTGACATCGGTCTGGAGCAAGAAAAAAAGTTTCCCCAATGGGGTACTTAGCTTTAATTAAGACTTCGGTTTTGAAATTCAGATTTGAAAATCTCAGGAGTCGGCGGACCGGCACTTGTGAACTGCTTTTGCTTCGGGCACCGCGCGGCAAGAAAGACTGAAGAAAATGGCGTCGGCTGCATCTTTTATACCCCTGGCACACTGACGTCAGAGAAGAGGAGACAACAGACGCTGGACCTAGACTTTGGAATTCTGGCAGACTGAGGGTAGCCTGCCAGCAGGATAACCCAAGAGTAATGACCAACAGTGAAACATGATGAACATCCAAGCTGTGAGCTTGACTGGAAATTCGGACGAATCAGTCCTCGAGGACGAGATAATAGGTCTTGGGAATGATCCAGGATACACAGACTGTGAAATCGGAGGCGGCCATAGAAATGGGACCCAGACTTGACAGGGGCAATGAGGATCACTTTGCTTCTCAAACTCTGAGCTTTCTGGAGAAATTCTGAAATGAGGGGGAAAGGCATACAGAAGACACGGGGGGGTCAATCGTGCGTTAGAGCATACCTTGGGGGATCCCCCTAAGGGGTGATCAGGGCAAACTAGCTTCTGATTTTGTTTAGGTGGGAAGCAAACATAGCAGCAAGGCTTGCCCCAGCGTCGGAAAATCCGATCCACTGTTACACGGTTGAGGGACCACTCGTGAGGCATCAAGATGTTCCTGCTCAGATTGTCCGCAATAAGGTTGGAACTCCAGGGAACGTGCTTTGCTATAAGAAAGCGGTTGGAATATATCGCCCAGTGCCAAATCCTTAAGGCTTCCCGACACAGGGGGCAAGACATGGTTCCGCCTTGCTGGTTGACATACCAGACGACTGACATGTCTGACTGAATTACAATGATCCCAGAGGGTAGGGATGCATGGAACGCTTGCAACGCTAAGAGAACTACCCTCAGTTCCAGGACATTTGTGCAAATAGGCCTCCATGGGGGACCAGGTGCCTTGGAATGACTTTCCCTGGAAATGCCCCTCCCACCCTAACAGGGAAGCATCCTTGGTCACCGTGGCCGTGGGTGGGAGAAGACAAAGTACAGTTGTGTACACTTACTATAAATGTAGATGTTCAAGTGTATTCACTGCTGCAGTCCTAACCAATGGGTTATCTGGCTCCCGCTAGCCCACGATTGGCCTGAATACCAAAGTACACAAGACATTGTCTGTCATCAGTTGAAAAGGACGTCAGAACGTCCAATACAAAAGGAGGCAGCTGATGTCACTTCCTCAGTCTTTCTTGCCATAACAGTCAGGAGCCTCAAGAAAACAAGGCTTAAACTAAAAATAAAGTAACTTTGGTAAAGTAAACCAGATTCAGCCTACACCTTAGGAAAGGAGAGCAGGAGAGGACCAAAAAAAGGAGTAAGGCAGGAGGGAAACCATGACTGCAACAGTGAATACACCAACATCTACATTTATGGTAAGTGTACACAACCATTGTTGTGTTCATGTTTCACTGTTGCAGTCCTAACAATTGGGTTGGTTACCAAAGCCCAGAGAAAAGGGAGGAGGTACCAACAGAATCAAGGAATGGAGGGAATGCCCTGTATAACAGCAGTGGCAAACCCTGCCCTGGCTCTAGAAAACAAAGGCAAATTTTAATGCTTTGTGAAAGTGTGAACAGATCACCATGTGACAGCCTCTAAAATGTCTTTAGTAGGGACACCCCTTAAAAAGGCTGCAGAAGTGGAAGCTGCTCTTGTGGAGTGGGTCCTAACCCCTTGAGGAGGAACCTTGCCATGAAAGGAATAACAGAAAGAAATACAATATGCAAACCATTTAGAAATGGTTTGCTTAGAGATATCTTTGCCCTGAGCTCCAGGGGCAAAACTGACCAACACCTGTGCTGATTTCCAAAGGTCTTTAGTCCTGTCCAGGTAAAACCTGAGCTGTCTGTGCACATCAAGAAAATGCAGGATCCTTTCACCTCTATTCTGAGGATTAGGAAAGAAAGTAGGAAGGTGTATGGACTGATTAAGAGTCAGGCTACAAACCACCTTATGCATAAGAGCGGGACTCAGAGACACGATCTGTATGGAATACAAAAGGCTCCACAGCCAAAGCTTGCAGCTCCGAAACTCTCCTTGCTGAAGTTATAGCCAAGAGGAAGGCAGTTTTCCAAGAGAGAAACTTTAAATCTGCAGTGGCAGCTGGCTCAAAAGGAGGAAGAGTGAGTTTCTCAAACAAAATTAAGATCCCAGGCCGGAGTAGGTGCCCTTCTGGGAGGTTTAAAGTTGTAAGCACCTCCGAGAAACATTATCAGAGGATGAGAAAATGGGTTGCTCAAAAGAACAATGAGCAGAAATGGCTGAAGCATGGATCTTGACAGAGGAAAAAGACCACCTTGAAGCAAATCAGCCAAGTATTCCAGGATCAGAGGAAGAGAAGGCCGAGAAGAAAATTCCCCTTTACCCTGCATCCAATGAGAGAATCTTTCCCATTTGCCAGCATAGGACTTCCTAGTGCTAGGCCTCCTGGCCTCCCAAAGTACATTAACCACCTGTTGGGAAAAGGAAGAAGAAATGGATTGATTCATACAATGAGCCTTGCTGCCAAATGGAGAGACTGAAGACAAGGATGTCGAATGTTTCCCCCTTCCTGAACCAAAAGATCCGATTTCAGAGGAAGACGCCAAGGAGGAAATTGGGAGCGACTGCGAAGCAGTGTATACTAATGCTGCCTGGGCCAGTCTGGAGCTATGAGAATGGTCCTTGGTCTTTCATCCCTGATCTTCAATAATACTCTGGGAAGAGGAGGAGGGAAGGCATAAACCAACAGCGTCCAAGGGGAGGACAGAGCATCCACTCCCCAGGCCTTGCTGTGATGCTACCTGGTGCAAAAAATGGTAGGTGGTTGTCCAGGAAGGAGAAAACATCCTGAGGAGTGCCCGAACGCTAAATGATGCTGTAACAGACTGCTCTGTTCAGTTGCCACTCGTGAGGATCCAGGGTCTGTCTGCTCAACTGGTCTGCCAAAACATCAAGTCTCCCTGGAAGAAACTGAGCTAGAAGATGCAGGCCCAAGGATGCTGCTGTGGACCAGAGAATCGTGCTCTGTCTAAACAAAGGGTAAGAATGAGTCCCTCCCTGTTTATGTACCACATGACTGTGGCATAGTCTGTTCTGACAAGCAGAGTTCCTGGAGAAAGAAGATGCCTGAAAGCTAGTAAGGACTTGCTTGAACAGCTATCAACTCATTCAGGTTTATGTGCATCTGCTGGATGTTCCCACGTCCCTATACGAATCTGCCATCCAGGTGAGCTCCCGAGGCATAGTCTGATGCGTGCGTGGAAAGAACTTGAATGGCAGAAAGTGGGAGAAAAGGCATGTCTCCGTTTTGTAGACAGGCCTTCACCCACCATATTTGCGGACATGGAAGCAGAGGAATTATATCAAGATCATGTTTGTGTTGACACCAAAGGTTCTTGAGGTACCATTGCAATTTCCTCATATGCAGTCTTGCATATGGAATCATGAGAAAGCAACAGGCCATGTATCCCAGAGCTTGCAGGGAGCTGTGACAGGCCTTCCAAATCCTTGATGTCAACAGAAAGAGTTGCATGCTTCTTCTGGGTGAGATATATCATCTGGACGGCTGTGTTCAGACTCGCTCCCAGAAATGTTATCTCCTTGGTTAGAACCATTTTTGATTTTTCCTCGAGTGTAACCTAGGGAAGAGAGAAAAGTATTTACAAATTCCAGATCCTCCAACAGCTGTTCCTGAGAATCTGCTTAGACAGTCGTCAAAGTATGGATAAATCTGAATTTTCTTCTACCTGCAAAAAGCAATGACTGGAGCCAGGCACTTTGTGAAAACTCTGGGAGCAGCAGATAAGCCAAAGGGCAGCACAGAGAATTGATAATGTTGCTTGCCCACTCTGAAACAAAGGCATTGCCTGCAACTTTCCCCGATAGGGATGTGCAGATAAGCTTCTTCGAGATCCAAAGTTACCAGCCAGGGAGTCCTTGTCTAACATTGGTAGTAACTGATACAGAGTGAGCATTTTGAACTTTGAAATTACCAAGAAAGAGTTCAGAATGGATAGATCTAGGATAGGATGCCAGGTGCCTTCTTTTTTTGGAATTAAAAAATCTGGGATAGAAGTTCTGGCCTACCTGCTGAGCAGGAACTGATTCTATTGCCCCCAGGTGCATGAGAGAGAAAATTTGCTTTTCTACTTCTGCCCTTTGGTTTGGGGGAGTGTCCAGGAATCCATTGAGCACCGGGAAAGCGTGGAAAGAAACCCTGTGCCCTAGGGATACAGTTCTGAGTACCCATTTGTCGTCAGTAAAGGTGGCCCAGACATTTGCAAAAATGGCCAACCTTCCCCCTAAAGGAAACTCTGGGCAAGAAGGAACAAGCAGTAGTTGGACAGAGTTACTGAGAATGCTTGGATCGAGATGCAGGGCTTGGAAGCATGCCATCGCTTAGACCTTTGAAGGGTAGCCACCTGCCCCCTAAAAGATTTGTAGCCTCTAGTCCTAGAACGGTTCTGTCTGCTGGTATCAGGAAACATCAGCTCTTAGACAGATACTTCCTGCTGAAGCGAGGACGTTGAACTTGCAGAAAGTCTGTTTGCATAGACTTGGCCTTATCTTCCATCTTTTTGAGCACTTTCTCTGCTTTGCTGCCAGAAAGACTGTCCTTATGTAGAGGTACATCTAAAAGCTTAGACTGGACAGGCTCTGGAAGAGGCTGTTCACTGAGCCAAGCATGTTTTCTGAAAACAGATCCAGTAGCTGTCGCCCTGCAGAAAGCTTCTAGAATGTCAAAACCACAATGTAATGAATGCTTATTGACGAGACAGGCATAATTCAGCAAATCCTGCATATCCTGTCTGCCAAAAGAGGCACATTTGCAATCTTTGACTTAATGGCCTTCAAGCTGTGCTGCTGATACTTAAGCATATGAAAAAGGCAATTAATATACCTAATAGCAAGAGTGGCAGAGGTATAAACTTTTTTACCCCACTGATCTAGGTTCATAGATTCCCTGTCGGAAGGAACAGGATTTTTGGTAACAGTGGCCTTAATCCCTTTAGGCCCTTGAGAAATAACCTCTGGGTCAACTAGCGGATTCCTAAAAAGAAACAAATGAGAATCAGGGACTCTCTAGTACTGGTCAGTTTCTTGAGAGCAGGAGGAACAGAAGGAACAGAATTCAGAGTTGAGGAATTTTCCAGAAAAACATCAACCATTTCCAACACTGGAGGAATAGCCAGAGGCTTATGCTGAGGCAAATCCAAAAAATCAGTAATCCTTTTCTTAGATTGGGGATAACCCTGACTTTCCCATTTAAAATGCTCCCCAAGAGTATTCAAAGTATCACCAAAAGAAAAATCCTCTGGAGGAGAAGCAGAAGGAATGGATTCCTCTGCATCTGAATCCTCAAAAGGAGGAAAAAAAACCTGAGAAGCTTCCTCTTCATCCGCAGAAATGCTATCAGTACCTGAATAAGATAAAACTTCTGGATAGAAATCCCTACCCCTTTTTGAAGGGGGAGGCTGTGAACCCCTAATAAGAGTCAAAAAGTCATTGGCCATTTTAACCATTTGAGATTCAGGGGAACGCGAGGAAGCTGGAGCTGGTTTCTTCACAGGCTTACAACTGGAGGACTTACCTGCAAGTCTGAAGGACTCGGGAGGCTTGGCGCCGCCAAAGTCGTAGTAGAGGTTGTCGCTATGAGCCTGCTGTCAGAACAAAGAACGGAGGCCTCAAACTGGCGCCAGCTTAGCGGCTCCAGATCCAGCTAAAGGGACAGGCAGAAGGTCAGAAGAACAAATGGAAGCCAGAGGCCTGGGAGACTCTGAAATGGTCTCAGAGGCCTGCGGTTGAAATGCCACAGACTGCAGGGGCTGCAAAGGCACCTCACTGGCTACCACAGTGCTGACGACCAACTTAAGATCGCAAGACTTGACTCTCAGAAGCCTGTTATGGTCCTTATCCTTACGCTTCTTAGGAATATCTGAAGCCTGAAGACCAGAAGACACCATACCGACAAACTTGGGCCACACTCCAAAATGCTTAGCTAAAAGCTTAGCCCAACGATGGTAGTACGTGGTTAAAGGAAGTACAGAGATCACAATTAAGAATGCCGTGGTCAAGGCCTAAACAAATATAACAGGAATGAAAATCTCAATGGGGAATCTGCCTTTCACAAGCAAGACAATTAACTTTTTCTGACATTTGTTAAGGCAAGAAAAGAGGATCCCCAATGGGGTACTTAGCTGTAGTTGACTTCAATTTTGTAGTCTGAAATCAAAAAGGTAAACGGCCGATGGGTACTCGTGCAAAATTGCTTCTGCTTCAGGCTCCATGGCAAGGAAGACTGAGGAAGTGACATTGGCTGCCTCCTTTTGTATCAGACGTTCTGACGTCCTTTATAACAGACAGCCGATGTCATACTTGCTTACCTTTGTTGTTCTGGCCGATCGAGGGCTACCGGGAGCCAGATAACCCATTGGTTAGGACTGAAACAGTAAAACACTAACATCGGTCCACACCAAAGATTCATTTGTGGCTTCATCCACCATAGAATTTCTTCCTTGCAAAGGATTGGAAGATATTTCATGTGCTCAAGTGGGTGAGAGTTAGAAAAGTACAGTTGTGTACACTTACCATAAATGTAGATGTTTTGAGTGTATTCACTGTTGCAGTCCTGGTTTCCTTCTTCCTGGTTCTCTCCCCCCCCCCCCATCTATGGCTGTTACTAACCCCATTTGGGTTATCTGCTTGTAGGTAGCCCTCAGGTCGGCCTGATTATCAAAGTCTTTGTTCCTGCATCGGTTGCTCTCTCATCTTCCATGACGTCAGATAGTCAGGGGAATAAATCATGCAGCCAACACCATTACAACAGTTTTTCTTGCCCCAGATGTCAGGTGCCCCCATAATGGGAAGCAATTACATGCAAGGTTATGGTAAGTGTACACAACTGTACTACGTTCACATGTTTCACTGTTGCAGGTCACATTTGGGTAGATTCCCAAAGCTAAGGATTGGAAGAGGCAATTAGAAAGCATTAGGACCAGCTATAAAGACCTGCAAGACTGCAGTGGCAAAGCCAGCTCTGGATTTAGAGAAAACTGGCAAGTGGTAATGCTTGGTAAAGGTATGTACAGAACTCCAGGTAGCAGTTTCTAGGATGTCCCTGGTAGGAACACCTCTGAGAAAGGCTGTAGAGGTAGATGCAGCCCTGGTGGAATGAGATCTTATCCCCTGCGGGGTAGGTTTTCCATGGTGCTTATAGCAGAAATGAACGCAATGGTCTATCCACTTAGAAATGGTTTGCTTTGAAATGGCCTTCCCCTCTGCCCCTGCAACAAATGCAAGCAGCAGCTGTTTAGATTTCCTAAAAGGCTTAGTCCTGTCCAAGTAAAATCTAAGTTGCCTCCCTTTGTTCTGTGGATTAGAAAAGAAGGTTGGCAAATGAATGGACTGACTTAAGGGCCACACCGGATACCACCTTGGGTATAAAGGAAGGGTTGGTCCTAAGGGACACCCTGTCCGCATGAAAGATGATGAAAGGCTCTACTGCCAGGAGGGCCTGTAATTCAGACACCCTTCTTGCTGAAGTGATGGCTAGAAGAAAGGCTGTTTTCCAAGAAAGGAATTTCAACTCTGCATTTGCAGCTGGCTCAAAGGGAGGCAGAGTGAGCTTTTCCAGTACAAGGTTAAGGACCCAGACTGGAGTAAGGGCTCTCCTGGGTGGGCTTAGGTTTTTGGCTCCTCTGAGAACTGCTTCAGCAGTGGATGAGAGAAGGGTGGCTCAGTATTATAATGTGCTGAAATGGCAGAGGCATGAATTTTGATGGAAAAGGAAAGGCCCTTGTGAAGCATCTCAGTTAAGTATTGAAGAATATGAGGTAAATTGGGCACTGTCCATCCCCCGAGTTTGGCTCCAGGAACAGAAGCTTTTCCATTTTTCAGCATAGGATTTTCTAGTACTAGGCTTCCTTGCCTCCAGAATGACATCCATCACTTGCTTACTGAGGGATGGTAATGGAGAGATCAGGTAATTAGCCAGGCTGCAAGGTCCAAGGTTTGAAGCTGTGGGTGCAGAAACTGGCCATCCTGCTGTGACAGCAGATCAGGGGTCTGAGGCAGGTGACTGTTCCAGCAGTGACACTGTGCAAGAGGGGGTACCAGTGTTGGCGTGGCCAGTCTGGAGCAATCCACATTGTCCTTTGTCAGGTTTGATCTTTAGTAGCACACTGGAGAGGACAGGCAGAGAGAAGGCATAAACTGATAGGTATTTCCAGGTGAAGGACAGGGCATCCACTTTCCAAGCTTGTCTGTCGGGAGTCCTTGGGCAGAATTTGTCCAATTGGTAGTTCGGAGGAGAGGCAAACTGGTCCATCTCTGGGCTCCCCCATTTGTTTCTCAACATGTTGGAACATCTTTGGTTCCAGTTTCCACTCGTGTGGGTCCATGAGATTTTAGTTCATCTGCCAGTGTATTTTGCTTGCCTAGCAGTAATTGAGCTTGTAGTTGCGCTTGGTAACTCAAGGCTGTGTTCAACAGAGACATGGCTAATCTGCAGAGAGGGTATGAGTGGATTCCCCCTTGCTTGTTTATGTACCACATAATCATGGTGTTGTCTGTCTTTACCAATAATTGTCCTGGAAGAATGTGGTCCTTGAAGGCTGTCAGAGCATTCTGCACAGGGTTCCATATTAGAAGACCAAAGAACCATTCTTTCGAATGCGTCTTGGTCGAACTCAGACTCAAACAGCAAAATATCGAAGCGGCTTTTAAGTGAATTCTTTCCCAGGGAAAGAATTGGCTTGGCAGCTTTGTTACTTTGCCGTTTTTGGCACTGTAGTGCGGTCTCAGAGTTGGTATATTTAAGTAGGGTGGGTGTAGGAGACACATCCCCCCACTTAATGTAATATTTAAAGTAGGTTTTTTTTTTTTTTTTTGCTGTTGTTGGAACAGCGATTTTTTTCCCCGGGGGGGGGGGGGGGGGGGGTCGCTGTTCTGACAGTTCGAAATTGTAAGCTTTCACTTACATAGGGTTGATTAATCACAGTTCGCTTTAAGCGCTCGGTGATCTAATATAGACCCCTGTACAGCTAACATTTATTTTTGATTGACATGCAGGTGCATTTGACTGGTTCCATTTGCCCAGAATGCACTGCCCTGCCAAGTAAGCCCCCCATGCATAGTCTGATGGGTCTGTTAGGGTTTGGATGGCAGAGGGTAGAGTGAATGGTAGTCCCTTGTTTTGGTGGCAGACCTCTGCCCACCAAAGGAACTCTATCTTTAGACAAGGCACGATAGAATCACCAAGTCCTGAGAATGCTGACACCATAGGCTTTTTAGATACCATTGTAGTTTCCACATATGCAATTAGAATGCAAGAGGCCATGAACCCCAGGGCTTGCAGTATTTTCCTTGCAGACAGCTGGATCTTTGCGGACACTAATATGACGTAGGCTGTCAAATGAACTTGTTTCTCTGGCATGAGATAGGCCATCTGGGAAATTGTATTCAAGCTTGCGCCCTGGAATACAATTTGTTGGCAGGGTACTAGATGAGATTTACTTTCGTTTATAGTGTACCCCAGAGAAGTTAGTAATTTCCTCACAAATGTCAGATTTAATTGTCTAATTCAGGCAGAAAGTCAGGACATATTGTCCAGGTATGGGTATATGGATATATTTGAATATTTCTTAGCCTGCAAAATGCAATTACTGGAGCCAGGCACTTTGTGAATACTTTGGGCACAGTAGATAAGCCAAAGGGCAGTGCAGAGAAAGTACAGTTTTGTACCTACCATAAATGTAGATGTCCGATAGGTATGCATCTGCAGTCATAACATATGGGTTGTCCTGCCTCAGGCAGCCCTTCGGTGGGCCGGATTCCAAAGTCTGGGTCTGGCCTCGGCTGATGTCGCACTTTCCCCGTCAGAGTGTCTGGGGTATAAAAGCATCAGCCGACGCCATTTTCCTCAGTTTTTCTTGCCCCAGATGCCAGGTGCCCTCTAGGAAGGCTAAATTTGGATAAATGCAAAAAAGGTTCCAAACATTTGCAAACTTATATAATAATATACATGTATATACAAACAAATACACCATAATAGATTCCCCCAGCTAGCTAAAAGAGGGGTAAGTACCCTAGGAATACCACTGAGGTGTAGGAGGGAGGGTAAACCTGACTGCAGATGCATATCTATCGGACATCTACATTTATGGTAGGTACAAAACTGTACTGTGTCCTTCAAGGATGCATCTGCAGTCATAACATATGGGTAGAATACCATAGCCAATCTGGGGGAGGAGGAACTAAGAAAAGGATGGTGTAGTTAATATCCCCTGCAGGACTGCAGTAGCAAAACCTGCTCTGGATCTGGAGTATAAAGGTAGATTGTAATGTTTGGCAAATGTATGCACGGAGCTCCAAGTAGCAGCTTTGAAAATGTCCTTGGTAGCCACCCCTCGTAGGAAGGCTGTAGTGGTGGCCGTGGCCCTTGTGGAATGAGGCCTGATGTTTTCAGGAACTGTCTTTCCATGAAAGGAGTAACAAAATCAAATGCAATTTCCTATCCATTTTGAAATTGTCCGTTTGGAAATTGCTTTTCCTTGCACCCCAGTAGCATATGCTACAAATAGTTGGTCAGTTTTTCTGCTAGTTTTAGTTCTGTCCAAGTAATAGCGTAGTTGTCTGTGTATATCCAGGGTGTGCAGAAGTTTTTCCCCTCTATTCTGTGGATTTGGGAAGAATGTAGGCAAGTGAATAGCTTGGTTCAAGGATACCCTAGATACCACCTTTGGCATAAAAGTAGGATTGGTTCTTAGTGAAACTCTGTCCTGATGGAAGATAAGAAATGGCTGTACTGCCATTAATGCTTATAACTCAGATACTCTTCTTGCTGAAGTTATTGCCAGAAGGAATGCAGTTTTCCAAGACAGAAACTGTAGATCCGCTGATGCTGCTGGTTCAAATGGAGGAAGTGTTAGTTTCTCCAACACAAAGTTGAGATCCCAGGCGGGTAGAGAGGGTTTTCTTGGAGGTTTAATATTTTTGATCCCCCTCAGAAATTGCCTGAGGAGAGGGTGTGAGAAGATAGGTGGATCCACATTGTATTCTGCTGAAATTGCTGAGGCATGAATCTTAATGGAAGAATAGGACAGGCCATTGTGGAACAATTCTAAGTATTCCAGAATATGTGTCATGTCTGCCACTGTCACATCTGAGCCTTTTGATGTGTTCCAAATGAGAAATTTTTTCTATTTAGCTGAGTATGTCTTCCTTGTGGAAGGCCTGCGAGCTTCCAAGATGATGTCCTTCACTCTGTGATAAGGCATCTTGTTTGTGATTTAAGGAATTTTCCAGGCAGTTAGCTGTAATGTTTTCAAGTTGGGATGCATAATCTTGAAATTGTTCTGCGTCAGAAGAAGTGGCCATAGGGGGAGAGGCCATGGTTTTGCCTGAGACAGACTTCTCAATAATGGGTACCAGTGTTGCCTTGGCCAGTCTGGAGCTATCAGAATCACTCTTGGCTGCTCCTCCCTGATCTTCAGTAGAACCTTGTACATTAATGGGAGAGGTGGGAAAGCATATACTTTTACAGCTTTCCAGCTGAAAGAGAGTCCACCCTCCAAGCTTGTGGGTGGCAAGTCCTTGAGCAGAATGTCTTCAGTTGATGGTGAACAGATCTATCTCCGGCATTCCCCATTCCTTTGCTATGAGTTGGAAGATGTCTGGGTGCAGCATCCATTCGTGTGCATCCATGGTAGTTCTGCTTAAGCTGTCTGCCAGTGTACTCTCTTTTCCTGGCACGAACTGGGACTGTAGTTGGATATTGAGGTTCAGGCATAGTTCCCATAGATTCATAGCCAGTCGGCAGAGAGGGTAGGAGTGTGTGCCCCCCTGCTTGTTTATGTACCACATGACCGTGGTGTTGTCTGTCCTTATTAGCAGGTGGCCTTGATGGAGGAAAGGTTTAAAAGCCTCGATTGCATGCATCACTGCCAGCATTTTCTTTTGGTTTATGTGCATGCGTAGCTGACCTTGAGACCATAGGCCTTGGATACATTTGCCCTCCATGTGTGCTCCCCATCCTTGGTCTGAAGCGTCCGTGGTGATGGTTTGTTTTGTTTTTGGTTTGTTGAAAGGCAACCCTCTGTTGGACCGGCAGGCCTGAGCCCACCACAGAAATTCCTTTTGAAGGCAAGGAATGATTGGTATCAAAGCTTCTAGACTGTGACTGTGTTGAGACCATACACTCCTGAGGTACCATTGTAATTTTCTCATATGCAGCCTGGCCTGTGATATCAGAATTATGCAGGATGCCATGCAACCCAGGGCCTGCAGGATTTTCCTTGCAGTAAGCTGAGTTCGTCTTGTCAGCATCATGAAGTAATCTGGAAGTTGTTTTTGTTTTTCTTCTGTGAGAAGCCACTTGGGTAGCTGTGTCCAGATCTGCACCCAAAAATGTTATTCTTTGGGATGGCACAAGTCTTGACTTTTGGATGTTGACTGTGTATCCCAAGGCCTGTAGCAGGTGGATGGCATAAGCCAAGTCCTTCATCAAATTTTTCTTGTTGTCCGCTTGTAGAAGGCAGTCGTCCAGGTATGGGTAGATCTGAATCCCCTGAAGTCTGCAGTGTGCAATTACTGATGCCAGGCATTTCGTGAATACTCTGGGCGCAGTAGATAAGCCAAAGGGCAATGCTGAGAATGGATAATGCTCTGATCCTGCAAGAAATCTGAGGTGTCTTCTGCAACTTGGTCGAATAGGGACGTGCAGGTATGCCTCCTTGAGATCTAGAGTCACCAGCCAAGACTCCTTGCCCAACATGGGAAGAAGTTGCTGTAGGGTCAGCATCTTGAATTTTGGGACAATGAGATAAGTATTTAGTGCGGACAGGTCGGGAATAGGCCTCCATTGATTTTCTTTTCTTGGTACAAGGAATAGTCTTGAGTAAAATCCTTGGCCTTGTTCTGAAAGTGATACCTTTTCTATAGCTATCATCTGAAGCAAGTTGTTGATCTGCCTTAAAGCCTCTGGCCTCTGATTTGGTGGTAGGTTATTCCGTGTCTTTTTGGCAAAGTGTGGAAGTGGAACCTGTATCCTTTGTCTATTATTTGCAGTGTCCATGTGTCCCTTGTAATATAATGTTCAGAACAAGGTAGTGGCACAGTAGGCGAGAGATATAAATTCCAAGCACAATGTACGTATGAAATACGTGCATAGAGATTCCAACTCACTGCTGCAAACAAATATAGAAGCCCAAACTTCAGCGGTCACTTCCGTGGAACAATAACTTGTAGAATCCTTAATAGTAATCCAAGCGTTCAACGGAATGGTGTTAAAATAGTTTATTAAGACAAAATCGGCTAGCGCTTTCAACTAGGTCTTCATCAGGCCGTTACAAATTTTAAATGGACAAACACTTGTATTTATAAAGAATTCAAAACAGCACTACATATGTCATATCCTGTTAGCAGTACTAATATAATGGTATAGCATGTGCCTGCATTTCTCATCAAGTTAAAATACAATGGAATAATTCATATAGGTATATAAATGCTACATAAAATGTATATATATATTGCCTATATTTTTATATATATATATATCTATTTATTCATATACTTCTAAATATAATTTTTATATATTTATAAATATTTTAATTAATGATTCAATGAATATAAATATAGGGTTGATATATCGTAGAATATGGAGGAGAGATATATATTCAAGAATTAGAAGTTTTAGTTTTCATTATATATGTATATACAAACATTTTATTTTGTAATATTAAGGTTTGTATAGGGTATGATTAATACATTTTAACTATAACTATTAATATAGGTATGATTTGCCATGCAGCAAGAGAATGTATGTTATATACCTATATGAATTATTCCATTGTATTTATGAGAAATGCAGGCACATGCTATACCATTACATTAGTACTGCTCTAGGGGAGACGCTGAAGGGATGGATTCCTCTGCATCAGAAGCCTCATAAGTAGAGAGAGGGGTTGCATGTCTTCATATTTAGATGCATCCGATTCATCTGACTCTTGTTCAGACATAACTACAGGGGTCAGATCTCTTCCTTTTGAAGGGAGTAGCTTGGCTTCCCCTTATCAGCATAAGGTCTTCTGCCATTTTAAGCATTTGAGAATGAGGCAAGGAAGCAGGCTCAGTGTGTTGTCAGTTTCTTGGGTGTGGTTCGTACCCTAGGCCTAAAACTATAGTCATTTTAGAAAGAATGGTAGCCGCGAAAGACATCAGCTTGTCTCGAGAAACGGTAGCGCGAAGGACGTCCTCTGAAGACTGTGCCTGCTCAGCAGCTCCGGGCCCATCCAAGGTAGAGAGAACCGCAGGTTCCTTCGAAGAGTTTTGTAGCATACTGGACTCCGAAAGGGTCTCTGTAGCGGACTGAAAATCCACAGAAGCGGGTATCGGGGCTGTGAAAGCTCCTCACTGAGGACTGACTACTAGCTTAATGGAAGCGTCGTGGGTAGGTGTAGACCTGTGTAGTCCATCTCAGTCTTTATCTTTACTTTTTTTTTCAGTAGACCTGCTGTTGGATGGCTTACCGAAGCCATATCGGAATTCTCTGACTAAGCAAAAATATCTGGCTACAATAAGGGCCAGACAATGGATAGTTCTGGAATTAAAGCACAGAAGCAACAAAGAGGGACGTCGTGGTCTGGGCCTAAACAAGTGTCGCAGTAAGAATGGAAGTCTCTGTGTGGTATTTGCTTTCCACAAGACAATTAACTTTTTCTGACGTCGGTTAGTGCAAGAACAGAGGATCCCCAATGGGGTACTTCGCTTTAGAAGACTTCAACTTCAATTCGGAAGACGTAAACTCAGGTAGCAGTCGACCGGCACTCGTACGAACTGCTTCTGCTTCGGGCTCCACAGCAAGAAAGACTGATGTAATGGCATCGGCTGCCTTACTTTACTACTGACGACCTGATGTCAGTCCTGAAGCAACAGACACAGAAATACTAAGTCTCTGGTATTTGGGCCAGACAAAAGCTACCCTGGCAGGGATAACCCAAATGCGATGACTGCAACAGTGAAACACTAATAACATCTGAATTTTATCATATGCCCCCCCCCCCCAGTCAGATAAGCAAGCTGCATAATTTATGACTTCAGACTCTACTTTGATTTCTGTGCAAATGTCATCTACTCCATGATATTCTACCATATGCACTGGGCATTAACTCTACATGCCATGGTGATTGAAGTATCCACTGTTAAAGTGGATGGAGGAGTTCACTATCCTTGTCATCAAGGTAAGATTTGGGCTACAGGACAAATTCTGCACCTTCAAAAGACACACTACAGGGTCTGCCACCATTTTTTGGCAAAAGCTCCAATATGCTTGCTATCCCTACAAATGTGAGCTGGCAGTTTGGTTCGAAAGCTGCTGGTAAAAACACATCTGAACATGTTGAGCACCGGAGGGACTTCCATAATGGGTTTTGATTCCTCCTGGCTTCAGTGAGCCAAATGAATCTTCCTAGTAAGAGGCATTGTTTTTTTTGGCTTCCAATTAAAATGATCACTCATTCTTGTGAGGGCTTCAGCAAATTAAAACTCCTTGGGCACAGTAGTTAACCAGACTACCTTCCTGACAGTCGTACTTTGGGGTAGGGAGGCAACATAAAGTACAGTTTTGTACCTACCATAAATGTAGATGTCCGAACTGGATAGCATCTGCAGTCATAACAACTGGGTTGTCCTGTCGTCAGGCAGCCCTTCAGTCGGCCGGATTCCAAAGTCCGGGTCCGGCTTCGGCTGATGTCGCACTTCACCCGACGTCATCTCTGTTGGTCTTCGGGTATAAAAGCATCAGCCGACGCCATTTTCCTCAGTGTTTCTTGCCCCAGATGCCAGTAGCCCTCTTGAAGGCTAAAATTTGGATAGATGCCAATGTTTCCAAAAAGATAGAGGTAAACACAAAAATAAGCATGTATGTACATATATACAAACAAATACACCATAAAAGACTCCCCCCCTCGAAATAGCTATTAGGAGGGTAAACACCCTAGGAGTACCACAGAGGGAAGGAGGGAGGGTAATCCTGACTGCAGATGCTATCCAGTTCGGACATCTACATTTATGGTAGGTACAAAACTGTACTATGTCCTTCATGGATGCATCTGCAGTCATAACAACTGGGTAGAATACCATAGCCAACTAGGGAGGAGGATAAAAGTAGATTATGGTGTGTTTAGGATCCCTTGCAGTACAGCAGTGGCAAACCCTGCTCGGGATCTGGAATATAGAGGCAAATTATAATGCTTGGCAAATGTATGCACGGAGGTCCAAGTAGCCGCCTCAATAATGTCTTTGGTTGCCACTCCTCGTAAGAAGGCTGTGGTAGTGGCTGTTGCCCTTGTTGAATGAGGTCTTATGTTCTGTGGAATTGGTTTTCCATGGAAGGAGTAACAGAATCGTATGCAATTTCCTATCCATTTGGAGATTGTCTGTTTGGAAATAGCTTTTCCTTCCCTTCCTGTTGCATAGGCTACAAAAGTTGGTCAGTCTTTCTGCTATTTTTGTTCTGTCCAAGTAGTAGCGTAGCTGTCTATGTACATCCAAGGTATGCAGTATTCTTTCCCTCTGTTTTGTGGGTTGGGAAAGAAGGTAGGTAGGTGGATTGCCTGGTTTAAAGACACTCTGGATACCACCTTAGGCATAAATGTAGGATTAGTCCTCATGGACACTCTATCTTGGTGGAAGATTAGGAAGGGTTGCACTGCCATTAAGGCCTGTAGTTCTGAAACCCTCCTTGCTGAAGTAATTGCCACTAGGAAAGCAGTTTTCCATGACAGGTGTTGTAGGTCTGCTGTTGCTGCTGGTTCAAAGGGTGATAGTGTCAACTTTTCTAGCACAAAGTTTAAGTCCCAAGCTGGTAATGGTGGTTTCCTTGGAGGTTTTACATTCTTGATTCCTCTGAGGAACTGCCTGAGCAAAGGGTGCGAAAAACAGGTGGATCAAAGCTGTATTCTGCTGAAATAGCTGATGCATGTATCTTGATGGAGGAGTAGGACAGGCCTGAATGAAGAAGTTCGCCAGATACTCCAGAATGTTAGGCATATCTATGTTTGACACATCTTTTCCTCTTTCCGTACTCCAAATGACAAACCTTTTCCATTTTCCAGCATAGTTCCTTCTTGTTGAAGGTCTGCGTGCTTCAAGAATAATGTCTTTAACTCTTTGGGAAAGTTCTGGATTAGCTGCTGCTATGTGATGTTCCATGCAGTCAGTTGCAACGCTTTTAGGTTTGGATGTATGATGCTGTAGTTGTTCTGAGTTATCAAAGGCATCAGGGTATTGGCCACATATTGTTCGAGACATGCTCCTCAGCAGTGGGTACCAGTGTTGTCTTGGCCAGTTTGGAGCTATCAGGATTATCCTTGGACGTTCTTCCTTGATTTTTAGTAGTACTTTGTGTATCAAGGGAAGAGGTGGGAATGCATATGCTGTTAGGCCTTTCCAGCTGAAGGAGAGCGAATCCACTTTCCATGCTAGTGGGTGGAATGTCCTTGTGCAGAACTTTTTGAGCTGGTGATTGAGAGGTGATGCGAATAGATCTATCTGAGGCATTCCCCATTTCTTTGAGATGGTCTTGAAGATGTCCGGGTGCAGCTTCCATTCGTGGGCATCCGATGTGGTTCTGCTTAATATGTCTGCTAGAGTATTTTCTTTTCCCGGTACAAATATTGCCTGTAACTGGATGTTGTAGCTGAGTGCCAGGGTCCACAGCTCCAAAGTCATTCTGCATAGGGGGTATGAATGAGTGCCTCCCTGTTTGTTGATGTACCACATGACTGTGGTGTTGTCTGTCCTTATCAACTGGCCCTCTTGGAGAAATGGTTTGAATTCTTGGATTGCCAGTTTTACTGCCAGCATTTCTTTTAGGTTGATGTGCAGGTGAAGTTGATCCTGTGTCCACAATCCTTGCACGCATTTGTCCAGCATGTGGGCCCCCCATCCTAGGTCTGAAGCGTCTGTTGTGATGGTCTGGCTTGCTTGACATCTGCGAAAGGGTAGGCCTGGGTTTGACTGACATGCCTGAGCCCACCATAGGAACTCCTGCTTTAAGCATGGAATTAGTGGGATTTCTGTTTCTAGGCTGTGTCTGTGTTGGGACCATAAATTCTTTAGGTACCACTGTAGTTTTCTCATATGTAGTCTGGCAAATGGGACCAAGATTATGCATGATGCCATGAAGCCCAAGGCCTGCAGTACTTTTCTTGCTGTTAACTTGTTCAGTTTTGTTAGTGCCAAGAAGTAAAGAGGGAGTTCTTTTGTTTTTCTGTAGTCAGGAATGCCATTTGTTTTACTGTGTCCAATTCAGCCCAAGAATGTCCTTGTTTGGGATGGTATCAGCCTTGACTTTTGTAAATTGACTGTGTATCCCAGTGCTTGCAGCAAGTAAATGACCCTTTGTAAATCTGTTGTCAGCTTGCTTTTGTTGTCCCCTTGTAGCAGGCAGTCGTCCAGGTATGGGTAAATTTGAATTCCTGTAGTCTGCAATGGGCGATTACTGATGCCAGGCATTTTGTGAATACTCTGGGCAGTAGATAAGCCAAAGGGCAATGCTGAGAATTGATAGTGCTCTGATCCTGCAAGAAATCTGAGGTATCTTCTGCAGATTGGTCGAATGGGGACGTGCAGGTATGCCTCCTTGAGATCTAGAGTTACCAGCCAAGACTCCTTGCCCAGCATGGGAAGAAGTTGCTGTATGGTCAGCATTTTGAATTTTGGGACAATGATGTATGTATTTAAGGTGGACAGGTCGAGAATTGGTCTCCAACTTTTTTCCTTTCTTGGAACTAGGAATAGTCTGGAGTAGAACCCCTTTCCTTGCTCTGCTGTTGGCACTCTTTCCACAGCTCTCATGTTTGCTAACTCCATTATCTGTTGTAGTGCCTCTGTTTTTTGATTTGGAGGTAGATTTGGCATTCCTCTTTTGACTGGTAAAGTGTGGAAGTGAAACCGGTAACCTTGATCTATGGTTTGTAAAATCCACTTGTCTTGTTATGTAGTGCCAGTTCTTTGAAAATAAGGTTAACTTTCCGCCTAGAGGAGCCGCTATTTGTTCCCTGGTAGGCGGATTTAGGGTTAAGTCACTGTGGTTGTGCTGATGTAGTGGCAGTGGTTGTGTCTGTGCCTCTGTTGTTACCTTGCCACTGTCGTCCTCTGTAGGCACCTCCTCTGGATTGGTTTCTGCCTCTGGAACGTCTATTCCTGCCCCTTTGAAATTTTGTGGAGTCAGGAAAGGACCAATTTTGGCAGGCCAGTTCCTGCTAAACCTTGGGGCTTGAACCTGCAAGAAATCTTTAACCGTTTGAACAGATTTTGCCTTTTCTTCCATTTTCTTCATAACCTGCTGGGCAGGTGTACCAAACAAACTTGTCTTATCCATAGGAGCATCTAGCAACTTAGCTTTAACATGATCCGTAAAGCTTGCTCCTTTAGCCATGCATGCCTTCTTATCACTGTGCCAGTCATGGCTGATCTAAATGAAGCCTCCAGTGCATCATAGCCACATTTTAAGGAATGGTTGCTAACCTGTTGTATGTTATTTACCATTTCTAATACATGTTTCTTATCAAGAGATTCATCAGTGGTTAGCTTTCTAGTTAACTGATCAAGCATAAACTCTTGGTATTGTATCATGTGAAACTGACAGTTTAAAGCTCTAGCTGAGAGAGTAGCTGAAGTGTAGACCTTTTTACCCCATCTGTCTAATGACCTTGCTTCCCTTTCAGAAGGAATAGGGTTTTTAGCTATGGTCGCTGCTACTGCCTTGGGACCCTGGGATATAGTTTCGGGTCTGCAAGTGGGGCCTTGTAAAGGTGGTGATGAGTATCTGGCACCCTGTAAAATCTGTCTGGTTTGGCAGGGGCTGGGGGTAAAGAATCTGGAGCGGAGCAGACATCATTGAAAGCATCATCCACCACAGAGAGAACAGGAGGTATAGCTAAGGGCCTGTGCTGTGGGAGGTGCAGAATGGTCCTAAGTCTTTTTCTGGAGTCTGAAAAATCCTGTTGCTGCCATTGGAACTGCTCTCGCATGGCATGTAAGGTTTCCCCAAAGGAGAATTCTTCTGGTGGGGAAGCAGCTGGAATGGATTCTTCAGCATCAGAATCTTCAAAATTGGAGAAAGGAGCCTCTGGCTGGTCAGTTATGTCTGATTCGTCAGCAGAATCATCAGAGGACACTGGCTCATGGGGCTCTGCCCTAGGTCTCTTCTCTGGGGGCTGAGAGGCCCTGTCTGGGTGAGATTGAGATCCTCTAATTAATGAAATTAAATCTTCTGCCAAAGTAAGCATTTGAGAACTAGAAGAGGGCCTGGTTGTGTGGGGTTTAACAGGCACTGTCTTAGTAGTCTTGGCTGCTTTAGCCCTGGCGAAGGCCTTAATGGACATGGCTGCTGGAGGCCTAGCAGCACCACGTGCTGGGGTAGAGACATCCAAGGGAATGGTGTCTGATAAGTCAGTGGCAACCACCGTAGTGGATAAAATTTCTGAGGCCGATTCAAGAGTGGTAGCAGGGGCCTCAGTTGTAGAGGTAGGTTCAGCTGTACTTTGATCAGTTTTCTCGGTTTCGGCCGAAACCGAGACACTCGCGGTTTGCCTAACCATGGTTTCGGCCGAAACCGCGGACCGAGAGTGTCGGTCTTTATCTTTGCGTTTTTTGGTAGATTGGGTAGTCGGAGGATCCGACGGCATAATGTACGCAAAATCAGAACAGAAAAACTGTTCTGCAAACTCCGACCGACGCCTAAGCGTTCGTCGGTTGAAAGAAGCACAGGCCGAACAGGCTGCTACGTCGTGGGCTGGGCCTAAACAAGGCAGACAATAAGAGTGGAAATCTTTATGAGGTATTTGTTTCCCACAGGTTAAACAATTATTAACTTTTTCTGACATCGGCTGAGGCAAGAAAGAGTCCCCAACGGGGTACTTAGCTTTAGAAGTCTTCGAAGTAGTATTCGGTAGAAGTAATCTCTGGATCCGACCGACCGGCACTTGCGAACAGCTTCTGCTTCGGGCGCCACGCGGCAAGAAAGACTGAGGAAAATGGCGTCGGCTGATGCTTTTATACCCGAAGACCAACAGAGATGACGTCGGGTGAAGTGCGACATCAGCCGAAGCCGGACCCGGACTTTGGAATCCGGCCGACTGAAGGGCTGCCTGACGACAGGACAACCCAGTTGTTATGACTGCAGATGCATCCATGAAGGACATCTGTGTAATCTAAATCCTTTGCTTCAGAGAAATAATTCAACCTGATATTCCCTAAGAAATCCCCCTTACATTTAAGCTGCTTTACAACAAGTGTTAGAAACCAATGCATAGCTTTTTACCACTGCAGGAAGAGCTCAGTCAACCTTTTAATATCTTGAATTAAGGAAGGGATCAGAAACAATTCATGGAGCAAAGTAGGTGCACCAATACTGGATTACTGAGGACAAATGCCCACTTATTGCAAAAAAAACCTTGTACTACAATTTTGCTGACAACATAACCTCTGTACTTCTGTTTCTAGCTAGTCTTAACTTTTGACAGCTCTAAATGGGGACATCCAAGTCTTCCTTTTCAAGCAGCATACAGGCTCTTGTACCCATGAGCAGCTGCTCTCATCTTTTGAGGGTCCTCTCTCCTTTGACAGCAGCTCACCCACCCAATCTAGAATACAAATGTAGTACAGGACACAAGTGCTAACCCTTAACAGGAATGTGAAAGGGTATCACGTAGCAGTACGGGTCTGAGAGGACTATGCTGCATTTAGCTGGGGAGGGAGACCGAACATGCCTATTCCTCAGGACAAGCTACCACAAGGAGGAATTAATGGTGGGGAGAAGGAACCAACTTCAAGCAGTGTAACAGACTACTCCCAATGGCCAGCTCTTGCATCCAAGGGGAAAGAATGGGCCTATGGTCCCTCATCTTGACCAGGAAGTGAATGTTGTATGGTTTTTCACCACAGGTCAGGGAAAAAGTAAGCCTGTTCTAATGAGTATGAATGGATCAACTGGTTGCCAGAATGTGGTCAGCATGAATCCAACAATGAAGACAAATTTGTCAGTTGCCGTTTAGAAAAAAATAAATTACCACAAGACAGAACCTGTAGCTGTCTAATAAAACTATAAAGATGGATGAAATTATAAAAAAATTCTAACTACGATTAAGGACTGCACAGAAAAAACTGCATTTCTAAGGCCTGTACTTGGATCACAAGTGAAAGTGATCCTAGATTAAACAGGCTTAACCTTAAACGTCGAATCCTGGCTAATGGAACGGAACTAGCAAAGCTAAATAAAACAAACAGATTACCACTAAGCAAAGGTCAGCATTCCTAAAGAAAGCAAAACACAATGTTTGCTGGTCAACTGTGGTAGATGAAATAGGAGGAAAAAGTCTCTGTTCATAGTGTTCCCTCTAGAGCAAGTACTCTTTAGGGCTTTCACGCCTACAATTAGTCTAACATGCTTTACAGTGAGGCCTGCAAGTTCAGTGTTACCCAAATCTACAGGTTCTCCAAGGTTACCACAATGAGCCTCCACTAAACTTCAAGAGTCATTCAGCCTTTCCCTGTACATGAGGAAAGTACTTTGCACCTCACCATACAAAAATGAGCATAATGTCGCACTACACAGCTGAAAACCACTGCATGATGCAAGTATGTGAAATAAAAAACCTACACAGAGGACTAAATTATGTCTTACCATAACGTTCCATCTGTGTTTATCTTCATCCATTCATCACTGATGGGAAATCTGTTCCGTCCTCGGAACAAAGCCAGCCTTGCATCAAACTCGCACCAGTCAAAAACTCTTGAGCTAGGCTTTTACCCAGGATACCTTTTTCCATTACCTCAGATCGAGATTGCCCTTTATCAGTAAAGCAAAGGCAGTTTCTGCACAAGTGCCCTAAGACAGCACTTGGATCCAAAGTATCCCCCAGGAGCCTTTGAAGGGGGATGGAGAGTGGATCATGATGAATCGATTAAGATTAACAACGCAGATGGAACGTTATGGTAAGAGGCAACTTGTCTGATGTTGTCAATCTTCATCCCATTCATCACTGACAGGACAGAGTCCCCAGCTACCTTTTGTTCCCTAGGTGGCCCTTCATGGAAGAGTATTCCTGAGCACCACAGAGCCAAAGAACTCTCTACCCCTGGAGATCAGATCCAGTTTGTAATGAGTAATAAAATGTAAGAGAAGCCCAAGTTGCTGCCGCACAGATGTCGCCCATGGAGGCTCTAGAATGGAAGGCTACAGAAGTTGCCATCGACCTGGTAGAGTGGACTTTGATTTTCTGTGGTACAGGTTTTTTCGCATGATAAATGTAAAGTAGCCATTTAGATAAGGTCACTTGAGAAAAGGAAATTCCCATTTTAGGGCCAGAAAAGGAAATGAACAGTTGGTCCGATTTACACAGTCTTAGTCCTGTCCAGGTAAAATCTCAATTGTCTATGTACATCCAAAGGCGGCGGACAGTATTCCCCTGTGTTTGCAAAAATTCGGGAAAATTCTGAAAGGTAAACAGTTTGATTAATGGAGAAATAAGAAATTACCTTGGGGAGAGAGGTAGGGTTTGTCCGGGAGTGATGCTCTATCCTTGTGAAAGATAAGATGGGGCAGATTAATGCATAGAGCATGGAGCTCTGAAATACATCTAGCTGATGTGACGGCGACTAGAAAAAGGGACTTGCATAGGAATATGACGTCATGTTTCACTGCAAGCTTGAAGGGGGGGTAGAGTCAAAGACAGCAGAACTAGAGGTCCCATGGTTCAATAGGCTGTTTTATAGGTAGTCTGTGAGAGACCCCTTTCAGAAAGGTTTTGCATAAGCAGTGAGTAATCAGGGAAGAGTTTCCAAAACAGTTATGAAAGTTTGAGATAGCAGCTAGATGAACTCGTACGGCAGAGACTGCAGCTCCATTTTCGAAAAATTTTAATAAATAGTGAAGGACTATAGTAACTGGAACAGATTATGGATTTAGTTTTCTTTTTGCAGACCAAATAGAGAATCTCTTCTATTTGTCTAGATGGAGATGGATCCAGAATCCACAGACGGCATAACAGGTGATGTCACAGGAAGGGAAACCATATTAAGCAGAGGCTAATAAGGGACTATGAGGATCACTCTTCTTTTCAACCGAAGTGCTTTCTTCAAAAATTGGGGAATCAGAGGAATAGGGGTATAGGCGTACAGAACTCACGTGGACCAATCGTGGATCCCCTCGGGAACTCACCCTGCAGGGGAATTAGGGCAAAATAGGTGCTGCATTTGTGGTTTGACTGGGGGGGGGGGATGAATAGGTTGCAAGGCTGGCCCCAGCGGCCGAAGATTTTTGCCACTGTGTTGGAGATGGACCACTTGAGGCAGGAGAATACATCTGCTCAGCTTGTTCTCAATCACATTGGAATCCCCGGGATATGCGTGGCTATCAGAAAGCAGTTGGATTCCATCGCTCACTGCCAAATTCTCATGGCTTCTCGACATAAGGGGCAAGACTTGGTTCTTCCTTGTTTGTTGATATACCACACTGACATGTCTGATTGAACTGCGATCGTCCCAAAATGCAAAACAGATTGGAATGCTTGCAACGCTAAAAGTGCTACTATTAGTTCTAGAACATCGATATGCAACTTGGCCTCTGTTGTGTACCATGTGCCTTGGACTGTCATACCCTGAAAATACCCCCCCCCCACACACACCCTATCAGAGA
This sequence comes from Protopterus annectens, assembly GCF_019279795.1. Classification (NCBI taxonomy): domain Eukaryota; kingdom Metazoa; phylum Chordata; order Ceratodontiformes; family Protopteridae; genus Protopterus; species Protopterus annectens. The sequence continues at coordinate 412,918,665 of NC_056729.1, forward strand.
AGGATCCATGGTCACAGTGGCCTTGGGTTGAGAGAAGTGAAAAGGGTGGCTCCAAAGTTCTGTCTCTGGCCTCATCCATCAAAGCAGGTCTTGTTTGCAACGATTGGTTATTGGCACCTGAAAATTGAGGCGGTAACGATTTGGAAACTATTGAGATAACAGAAGCCACTGAAATACCCTCATGTGAAAATTTGCGAGAGGCACTATCGGTATAGCAGCAGCCATGGATCTTAGGAGTTGAAGGACTTCCTGTGCTGAGGCTTTGTTTTGGCAGAGTATCAGCTGGAGCCAAGTCTCCATCTTTGCAATCTGTAATGTGGGAAAGACACTAAACAGGAGCAGGTGTCGAAAAAGTACAGTTGTGTACACCTATCATAAATGTAGAGGTTGAGCGTCTTCACTGTTGGTCATGACTGTAGGGTTCTCCTCTGCCGGCAGGCAGTCATCAGTCGGCCAGAATCCCAAAGTCTGGGTCCGGCGTCAGCTGTTCAACCATGCTCCCTGACGTCAGAGCGCCAGGAGTACAAAGCTGACAGCAGACGCCATATTCTCCAGTTTTTCTTGCCCCAGATGTCAGGAGTCCAAAAATGAGAAAGGTCCCATATCCTTTGCAAATACACCTCAGAAGAATGGTGAAAAAAGGAACCACACAAAAGTAAAAATAAGAGGGGACAGGAGGGAGGGAAACCCAGACTGCAACAGTGAAGACACTCAAACATCTACATTTATGGTAGGTGTACACAACTGTACTATGTTCGTGTTTCACTGTTGCAGTCATGACTGTAGGGTAGAATCCCAAAGCTGAAAGAAAGGGAGGTGGTCATAAAGAAGAAGGGGCAGCTAAAAGGCCCTGCAAGACTGTAGAGGCAAAGCCTGCCCTAGACTTGGAGTAGAGAGGTAGATTGTAGTGCTTAGAAAAAGTATGCACTGAACTCCAAGTTACAGCTTCCAAAATGTCTTTGGTAGGAACTCCCCTGAGGAAGGCCGCAGAAGTGGCAGCAGCTCTGGTGGAATGAGTCCGTATACTCCCTGGGATTTGCTTTCCATGGTGTGAATAACAAAATCTGATTCCATGAGCAATCCATTTAGTAATGGTCTGTTTTGAAATGGCTTTACCTTGGGAACTTGAAGCATAAGAAACAAACAATTGTTCTGATTTTCTGATGTCCTTGGTTCTGTCCAGGTAAAAACGTAGTTGTCTGTGTACATCCAAGGAATGTAAGATCCTTTCCCCTTTATTTTGAGGAGTGGGGAAAAAATTGGCAAGTGGATAGTTTGATTTAAAGACACTTTGAGGACTAATCCTACCTTCATGCCTAAGGTGGTTTCCAAAGACACCCTATCTTGATGAAAAATAACATAAGGTTCCACAACCATAGGAGCTTGTAACTCAAACTCTCCTGGCAGAGGTTAGGGCTAACAGGATAGCTGTCTTCCAAGATAAAAACTTTGTCAGAAGAGGCAGCAGGCTCAAAAGGAGGCAAGGTTAGTTTTTCCTAAACATAGTTGAGATCCCAAGCAGGAATGGGAGGAGATCTAGGAGGTCTTAAGTTCTTAGCTCCTCTGAGAAACTGTCTCATGAGCTGGTGGGAAAAGATTGGAGGGTCTGTATTATGAGCAGAAATAGCAGAGGCATGTATCTTAATGGAAGAGAAAGAGAGACCCTTATGTAAGAGATCTGTCAAGTAAAATTAAAGGAATGTTCGGAAGAAGAGGATCAGAATCCCGAGCCTGCATCCAGTAACAATCTTTTCCATTTTCCTGCATAAGATTTTCTAGTGCTAGGACGTCTGGCTTCTAAAATGACATCCATAACCTGCTTGGGTAGGAAAGAAGAAATCAAAGGCCCTGGATTAACCAGGCCAACAGGCTGAGAGTTCTGACATGTGTGTAGAACCTGACCCTGATGTTGGGACAGAAGGTTCAGAGACAGAGGTAAAACCCAAGAAGGCTCCAGACATAGGTTTTTTAGAGTTGGGTACCAAAACTGTAGAGGCCAATTTGGGGCCAACAAGATCATCATCTTGGGCTTGTCCTGTTTTATCTTTAATAATACCCGTGGAAGAGGAGGAAGAGGCGGAAAAGCATATCCCGAGAGGTTCCTCCAACTGAATGATAGGGCATCCACTTTCCAAGCTTCTTTGTGTAAAGTCCTGGTGCAAAAATTCTGTAGTTTATGATTGAGATGGGATGCAAAGAGGTCTATGTGAGGACATCCCCAGACTGCTATCATCCTGAATATTTTGGTGTCCAGCATCCACTCGTGTGGATCCGAAAGGTTTCTGCTCAGACCGTCTGCCAGGAAGTTTTGCTTCCCTGGTAGAAACTGAGCTTGAAGGTCCAGATTGCAAGCTAGAGCTGTGTTCCATAGATCCATGGCTAGTCTGCAAAGGGGGTAGGAATGAGATCCCCCTTGCTTGTTTATGTACCACATAACTGTGGTGTTGTCTGTCCGTATTAGTAGTTGTCCTGGTTGTAGAAGATTCCTGAAGGCCATTAGAGCTTTCTGAACAGCTAACATTTCCTTTAAATTGATATGCAGGTGCTTCTGATCCTTTGTCCAAAGGCCCTGCAGACAGTTGCCCTGAAAATGGGCTCCCCAAGCATAATCAGAGGCGTCCGTGGTTAGAATCTGAGTGGCAGGAGGCAGACAGAAGGGTTTCCCTAGTACATGCCCTGGACCACCAAAGAAATTCCTTTTGAAGGTAAGGCAGGACGGAGATAAATATGTCTAAACTGTGGCAATGCTGAGACCATACACTTTTTAGGTACCACTGTATTTTCCTCATGTGTAGTCTTACATATGGTATGAGAAGGATGCAGGCGGCCATGTAACCCAAAGCCTGCAGGAATCTCCTTGCAGATAGAGTTAAAGTTGCCAAGGTCTTGAAAGTTGAAGCCAGCTGTAATTGTTTTTCGGATGTCAGAAATGCCATCTGGGTTTTGGTGTTTAGAAGAGCACCCAGAAAAGTCATCTGCTGTGAGGGTGTCAAATTTGACTATGTTTACAGAGAATCCCAGGAACTTGGAGGTTCTGTACAAATTCTAGATGCTGGAGTAAGACATCCTTGCTGTCTGCCTGAATTAGACAATCGTCCAGATAACGGTAAATTTGAATTCCCTTGAGTCTGCAGTAAGCTACTACTGGAGCCAGGCATTTGGTGAAGACCCTGGGCACAGTAGACAATCCAAAGGGCAGCGCAGAGAATTGAAAGTACCTTGATCCGGCCTTGAACCTGAGGTATTTTCTGTGTTCCTGCCTGATGGGAATGTGTAAATATGCCTCCTTTAAATCCAAAGTTACCATCCATGCATCTTTGGACAGCATTGGAAGTAGCTGCTGTAGAGTTAGCATCTTGAATTTTGGAATCTCTAGAAAGGTGTTCAAGACTGCCAGATCCAGAATGGGTCTCCATGAGTTTTGCTTCCTGGGGACTAGAAAGAGCCTTGAGTAAAAATCTTGTCCTATCTCTGAAAGTGGAACCAGTTCTATGGCTTTCATAGCCAAAAGAGCTTCCACCTGGTTTAAGGCCTCTGTCCACTGATGTTTTGGAAGGTCTGGCCATCCGCTTGGCCTTGGCAGGGTATGAAAATGGAATTTGTAACCGCTTAAAACCACATCCAGAACCCACTTGTCTTGGGTTATACGAGTCCAATTTTGATAAAAGAGAGAGAGTTTTCCAGGCAAGAAGTTCCTGCAGCCCAACAGAGGGAGTCATTGAGTTTGTTTCCTATGAGTCTGTGACCTGTCCTCTCCTCCCCTAGGGGTGGAAGCAGTCCACTGTCTTGGTCTATAAGAAGCTTGTGTTTGAGGCCTTCCGAGCGTCTATATCTACCCCTCTGAGGCCTGTCTGAAGTGGGAAAGGACCAATTTTTAGAAGGCCAATTCCTGCTAAATCTTGATGGCTGTACTTGTAAGAAATCTGTTCGCATGGATTTCGCCTTATCTTCCATCTTTTTAATCACCTCTTCAGCTTTTGATCCAAAACAAAACATTATGCTGAACAGGAGCATCCAATAATTTAGCTTTTACTTGTTCTGGCAGATTTTTCTCCTTTAGCCATGCATGGCTTCTAATGACTGAGCTGGAGGCAGCAGCCCTACAAGAAGCCTCCAAGGCATCAAATCCACAGTGTAAACCATGCTTCCCAACTTGTTCAGTGGCATGCAATAAGTCATGTAATTCCTTATCATCTGCACAGGCAGAAATGGAAGTAAGCTTTTGTTTTAAAACAGACAAGAGAAATTGCTGGTATTTCAGCATATGAAACTGACAGTTTAAAGCCCTAATGGACAAAGTAGCAGAAGTGTACACTTTTTTGCCCGATCTTTCTAAAGATCTAAAATCCTTTTCAGTGGGAATGGGATTTTTGGCAGAAGCAGCCTTAACTCCCTTAGGACCCTAAGAAATGGTTTCAGGGTCAGCAGAAGGGTTCTTGTATAAAAACTGGTGGGAATCAGGAACCCTGTAATATCTATCAGGCTTAACAGGAGCAGGAGGAAGAGAGTCAGGGGTTAAGTTAGCCTCCGAAAAAGCATCATCCACAATATCCAAAACAGGAGGAATAGCCAGGGGTCTATGTTGGGGGAGAAGAAAAAAATCCCTTAGTCTTTTCTTAGATTCAGAATACTCCTGTCCTTCCCAGTGGAAATGTTCCCTCATTTCATGCAAAGTTTCCCCAAAAGAGAAATCCTCAGGGGGAGAAGCTGAAGGAATGGATTCCTCAGCACCAGAAACCTCATAAGGAGGGAAAGAATATTCCTGGTCAGAAGAAGAAACTGAAGAAACAGAAGCCTGATCAGAGGAATCTTAATAAACATCCTGCCTTGGCCTTTTATCTGGAGGGGGATGTGAACCCCTAATCATAGTAAGTAAATCCTCCGCCATCTTGAGTAACTGTTTGTGACTTGGGAGCCGGCTCAGAAGAGGCCCATGTTGCAGTCTTCGCCTTTGTCTTTGGCTTTGCCTTTATTAGAAGCTGAGTAGGCCTGAAAACCCCTTCGGAAGCCGGTACCTGCACAGCGGCTCTGGACCCATCCGAAGGAGCATTGTCCGAAGGTCCTGAAATAGAAATATTTAAAGGCCTGGTTGGCTCCTCATGAGAGTCCGTTTCGGCCATCGGTTCTGAAATGGCAGACAGGGGCTGCAAAAACGCCTCACTGACAGCCGAACCTGAAGCTGGCTCCGCTTGTGCGCTATCATCAGATTTGGACCTCGGAGGCCTGTCTTTATCCTAGCGACGTTTGTGAACTCCGGTAGCCGGAACCGTATCAGACGACATTTTGTAGTTAAAGCGGCTACCGAAGTAATGAAAAGCAAAATCGTACCTTTGTTTAATTGTACGTTGATTGAATTTAGCACAAAACCGACAACTAGCTACATCGTGGTCAGGGCCTAAGCAAGGAATACAGTAAGAATGAAAATCCTTATGAGGTATTCGCTTCCCACATGAAATGCAATTAACTTTTTCTGACATCGGACTGGAGCAAGAAAAGGTTTCCCCAATGGGGTACTTGGCTTTGAATGGAGAAGAAAGTCTTCGGACTGAAGTTCATCAGAAAAAATAGTCAGGAGTCAGCCGACCGGCACTTGCGAACTGCTATCACCGCATGGCAAGAAAGACTGGAGAAGATGGTGTCGGCTGTCGGCTTTGTACTCCTGGCACTCTGACGTCAGGGAGCATGGTTGAACAGCCGACGCCGGACCCAGACTTTGGGATTCTGGCCGACCGAGGACTGCCTGCCGGCAGGGGAGAACCCTACAGTCATGACTGCAACAGTGAAACACGAACATCTGCTCCTATGAACTCCATGGACTGGGTTGGAGTAAGATTGGATTTTTCCCAATTTATAGTCATTCCCAAAAGATTCACTTGAGTGTGCATCTCACGGCTGTTACAAATTGATGCTTGGTGGGGGCAGCAAGTAGCCAATCGTCCAAATATGGAAACATCCAGAATCCTTGCAGCCTCAAGTGACCAGACTACTGCCATGTACTTGAACACTCGAGGGCTCTGGAGTCCCAATGGCAGAGTGCAAAATTGGTAGTGATTGGCTCCTAGCCGAAAGAGTAGTAGTCTCCAGGAGCGTTTGTCCATTTTGGTGTGGTAATACACATCCTGGAGATCCATGCAGCACATTCAAGAGATCCATGGAGCACATCCAATTGGCATTTCCCAGGACTGGGAGAATGGACTGAACCATGACCATCCAGAATTTCTTTTGGTTGACAAATATGTTGCGGAGATCCAAAATCGGTCGCCAGTCCCCTGTCTTTTGGCACCAAAAAGAACCCAGAGTAGAATCCGGATCCACAATAGTCTGGTGGGACTGTTTGGATGACTCTTCACACAGCTTTATTTCTATAGCTGCTTCTTCCCACTGACTGGGTGGAACATTGGGAAGTCATGTAGGAGGTTTTGGGCAAACACAGAGGGGAATAGTGTAGCCTCGTTATAATCTTCTGCACCCAATAGCTGGAAGTTAGACTGCCAGGCAGCGTGGGGGCAAACATCCCCTGACTGCTTCCGGAGGAAAGCAATCGGGCTGCTCTTCAGAGGTGCAGGTAGGGCTGTCCAGTGAAAGAATAGATGAGTCCCTGGTTACACAGGCCCCCTCTGCCTGGGTATGGGCATCTTCCAGAATAGTTACTCCCTCTACCCACAGAGGTATATTTGCCACGTGTTACGAAAAGGACCCTGAGATTTTTTGTGCCACAAAGTACAGTTGTGTACACTTACCATAACTGTAGATGTTAGAGTGTATTCACTGTTGCGGTCATTACATTTGGGTAATCTGCTGGGAGGTTGCCCTCAGTAGGCCGGAATATCAAAGTCTTGGGTCCTGCGTCGGTTGCGGTCTCCTCTTCCATGACGTCAGGGGTATAAAAAGTACAGTTGTTACCTACCATAAATGTAGATGTTAGAGTGTATTCACTGTTGCAGTCATTACAATTGGATTATCCTGCTGGCAGGCTACCCGCAGTCGGCCAGAGTTCCAAAGTCTAGATCCGGCGTCGGTTGCTGTCGCCTCCTCCCAGACGTCAGTGCGCCAGGGGTATAAAAGATGCAGGAGATGCCAGTTTCTTCAGTTTTTCTTGCCCCAGAGGTCAGGTGCCCCTAAAATGGTAGGCTAAATTATGCCAATAAGCATGCACACACAAAAAACAACTTTTTCTTCATCTACAAGCAAATACACCACATAACTGTACTTCTCTCTTCTATACAACCTAAGTCCCAGCAAGTAAAAGGGAGATGGTGGGAGGGTAGCCTGGACTGCAACAGTGAATACACTCAACATCTACATTTATGGTAGGTAAACAACTGTACTATGTTCACCGCGTTTCACTGTTGCAGTCATTACAATTGGGTTGAATCCCAAAGCTAAGATTGGGAAGATGGAGCCAAATAGGATTAGGAGAGGCTATCAGGCCCTGCAGAACTGCAGTGGCAAAGCCTGCCCTGCTTTGTAAAAGTATGCACTGAACTCCAAGTTGCAGCCTCCAAGATGTCTTTGGTTGGTACTCCTCTGAGGAAGGCTGCTGAAGTGGCTGCTGCTCTGGTTAAATGCGACCTAATGCCCTTAGGCACTGGTTTGCCATGCTGTGAATAGCAGAAACGAATGCAGTGGCCTATCCACTTTGAAATAGTCTGTTTGGAGATAGACTTTCCTTGTGATCTTGCAGCATATGTCACTAGAAGTTGTTCAGTCTTTCTGAAAGCTTTGGTTCTGTCCAAGTAGAAACGTAGCTGCCTGTGAATGTCCAAAGAATGCAGGAGTCTCACCTTTATTCTGTGGGTTTGGCTAAAAGGTAGGCAAATGAATTGTTTGGTTAAGGACCACACTGGACACTACCTTAGGCATAAATGTAGGGTTTGCGCTTAGAGACCCTGACAGGATGGAAGATGATAAAAGGTTCCACAGCCATGAGTGCCTGTAACTCGGACTCTTCTAGCGGAGGTAATTGCTAGGAGCAGAGCTGTATTCCAGGATAAAAATTTTATATCAGCTGCAGACGATGGCTCAAACGGAGGCAGTGTAAGTTTTTCAAAGACATAGTTGAGGTCCCATGCAGGTATTGGTGCTCTCCTTGGAGGTCTTTTGTTTTTGGCCACTCTGAGGTACTGCCTTGGTAATGGAGGAGAAAAAAATCAGTGGTTAAAATCAGTGGTTCTGTATTGTAAGGAGCTGAAATGGCAGAGGCATGAATTTTAATTGATGAAAAGGAAAGGCCTTTATCCAGCATCTCAGTTCAGTATTGCAAAATCTGAGGAATATTTGGAACAGTCGTGTCAATACCTTGTGCCTGGTTCCAAGCACAGAATCTCTTCCATTTTTCTGCATAAGATTTTCTGGTGCTAGGCCTCCTGGCCTCCAAAATAACATCCATCACTGCTTTGGAGAGGGGTGTGTCTTGAATGGCTACATTATCCGCCATGCTGCCAGGTTTAAAGGTCCTGAGTTGGCTGTGCAGTATCTGACTGTCTTGTTGGGTCAGTAAGTGAGGAATTTGAGATAATGTCCAAGCTGAGCATTAAGACAAGCTCTTTAGGACTGGGTACCAGTGCTGGCAGGGCCAGTCTGGGGCAATCAGTATCATTTTTGGCATTTCTTGTCTGACCTTGAGGAGTACCTTGGGGAGGAGAGGCAGACGCAGAAAGGCATATACTGTTAAGTTTTTCCAGCGGAAAGATAGAGCATCCACTTTCCATGCTTGCTTGTGATAAGTCCTTGTGCAGAATCTCTGTAGTTGGCAGATGTGAGGAGAGGCAAATATGTCTATGTCCGGGTAGTTTCCCCCCAAAGGAGCTGCCAGAAGATAAGTGCTTGGTGCTGGCAGGGGAAAGTCATTGAGACTTGTTTTCTGTATGGCTGTGATTTTCCGTCTCCACTTTTGGAGGTAGAAGCACCCCATTGTTCAGACCTGCATGAGCCTTGGGGTTGTGATCTGCCTCTGGGGTGTCTGTACCTGCCTCTGCGGCCTGACACTGGAAAGGACCAATTGTTTGTAGGCTAGTTCCTGCTAAATCTGGGAGGCTATACCTATAAAAAATCCTTCACTGTTTGCATAGATTAAGCTTTGTCCTACATTTTCTTTAACACTTCTGCTTTAACACCAAACAAGGCATCATGTTGTAATGGAGCATCTAAGTTTTGCTTTAACATGATCGGGCAGATTCTGTTCTTTTAACCAAGCATGCCTCCTAATGACAGAACCTGTAACTGCAGCCCTGCAGGAGGCCTCTGGAGAATCAAAACCACATTGCAAAGCATGCTTTCCCACTTGTTCAGCTGCATGCAATAAATTTAGAAGTTATGTACCTACCAGAACGTTCCATGTTAGTTGTCTTCTCGCACCTTCTTTCTTACTGGATGGGTTCGGAGCCGATCCTCGGCTCCGACTCGGCACTTGCTTAGCTTGAGAACTCCTTTTACCAGCTCGAGGCAACCCTATATCCCATGATGCAAGGCGGGACCACCTCAGATCTCGTTTGGTAGCTAAAATACCCTGCTAAAAGAAGGACTAACCTAGTAGAAATAGGAAGACAAGTTCTTAACAAATAGACTCTTCTATTGAAGACTCAGGAGAGAACAACCTGAGAAGAGAAACTCTTCAAGATCTGTCCAGGCCAGGGGGAAGGAGGGAGGGACGCAAGAAAGAAGGAGAGAGAAGACAACTAACATGGAACGTTATTGGTAGGTACATAACTTCTAAATGTTAAGTTGTCAATCTCGCCTTCATTCTTGCTGGATGGGACCGCATCCCTAGCACCTGTATCCCGGGTGGCTCAATGGAACAGACTCTTGAGAACTGTGGAACCAAAACTGGCTCTGTCCCTGGAGGCCAAATCTAATTTGTAATGAGACAAAGGTATGAGGAGTGGCCCAAGTAGCTGCTGCACAAATGGTATCAATTGGTAGCCTATCCTGAAAGGCTGTGGAAGTGGATAGGCTCCTGGTTGAGTGTGCCTTCGGTTTAGAGGGTAGCTGCTTGCCTCTGAGCGAATACACATAAGAAATGGTGGAAGATAACCATCTGGATAAGGTCACTTTAGATACAGGGAGACCTTCCCTGTTTTCTGCATAGGAGACAAATAATTGGTCTGATTTCCTGAATTGCTTGGTTCTATGCAAATAATACCAGAGCTGACGATGGACATGAAGCTTTTGTTCAGCTTTGTCAGAATAATTCGGGGAAAAAAACTGGTAGATCGATGGACTGATTAATATTAGTTTGAGAAACAACTTTGGGGAGGAAAGATGGATTTGTTCTCAAGGATACCCTGTCCTTGTGAAAAACCAAGTAAGGGGAACGGATGCAGAGAGCTTGAATCTCGGATACCCTTCTTGCTGAAGTGACAGCCAGTAGGAATATAGTTTTCCATGTCAATAACTTCAAGGAGCATGAAGCAGACGGTTCAAAGGGTGGTAAGATCAAGGATGCTAACAATACATTCAGATCCCATTGTGGAGGAGGATGTTTTATTGGAGGCTTAAGGAGAAAGACTCCTCTCAGAAAGGCTTTGCATAGTCTATGTGACATAATGTTATGATCTTGCAAGCCAACATGATATTTGGAAATAGCCGCCAATTGAACTTTGACTGTTGATGAAGATCCTGACTGAAAAACTTCAGTCAGAAAATCTAAAACAGAATGTACAGGTGCAGTAAAGGGATCAATGTGCCTGGAGTTTGCCCAAAGGGAAAAACGTCGCCACTTGCTAGCATAAACCGTTCTGGTGGACGACTTCAAAGAAGCTATCAAGATATCTCTGACAGGATCAGAGATCATGGGAAGCCTGGCTAGGGAAGGAAGTGGAGCAACCAAGCAGTGAGGTTGAGAGAACGAATGGCCCGGTGCTGTTGACCCGATTGGTGGATCAAAAGATCCGGAACTGGGTCCAGATGCCAAGGCTGCACCAGGAGATGACGATGCAGAGTCGGAAACCAAATTTTTCGAGGCCAGTAAGGGGCAATGAGAATCATCTTGGACCTCAAAACGGTAGCTTTCTGAATGACTTGTGGAATTAAGGGGAAGGGAGGAAAAGCGTACAGAAGTCCCCGAGGCCAATCCTGGGTTAGAGAGTCTCTCAGGGGTTGGCCTGGTAGGGGAAAGAGGGTGAAGAAGTCGGGGCATTTGTTGTTTTGGGGTGTAGCAAAAAGATCGCAACAAGGGGTGCCCCACTTCAGAAATATCTGGTCCACTATTGATTGAGAGACCACTCGTGAGGCATGAGGATGGCTCTGCTCAGCCTGTCCGCTAAGAGGTTGGACCTGCCGGGGATGTGCGTTGCTATCAGAAACCGATGAGAGGAGATTGCCCATTGCCAAAGTCTGAGAGCTTCTCTAAACAAAGGATAGGACCTGGTCCCGCCCTGCTTGTTGATGTACCAGACCACAGACATGTTGTCCGTTTGAACTGCAATAGTCCCCGCGGGAAGAAAGTCGTTGAGGGCTTGCAACGTTAAAAGCACCGCTCTCATCTCCAGGACATTTATGTGCAGATGGTACTCTATGGGTTGCCACGTCCCGTGGACCATCCTGCCCTGATAATGAACCCCCCCCACCCGATCAGAGAGGCATCCGTAGTGACTGTGGCAACCGGAGGAGGGGGAACAAATGGTCGGCCCTGATGAAGAAGAGCCAGTTTAGATGAGTCCTGCATGACTGTGTAACCAAGATTTTGTGTCTCATAGGAAGGCTCTGGAACGACCACTGAGTGAATAACATCCACTGCAGAAGACGCATGTGGAAGCGCGCCAGTGGTAGAAGAACAATGGCCGCAGCCATAAGACCTAGAACTTTCAGAATCAATCTGGCTTTTACTTTGCTGCTCTGCAATAAAATCCGAACGTATTTTTGGATGTCCAGAATTCTCTGATCTGTTAGCCTGGCTAACAAACTGACGGTGTTTAATTCTGCGCCTATAAAGGTGATAGATTGGCAAGGCAGCAGAGAAGATTTTTCGAAATTCACTGAAATTCCCAAACTTTTGCAAAGCTACAGAGTGTAGTCTCTGCTCTGAAGAAGCTGATGCTTGGTGGTGGCGGAGAGGAGCCAGTCGTCCAAATAAGGAAACACCTGGAATCCTTGACGTCTCAGATGAGCTGTGACCACTGCCATGCATTTGGTAAACACTCTGGGGGCTGAAGTGAGGCCAAAGGGCAGGGCTCTGAATTGATAATGACTGGTCCCTAGCCGAAAGCGGAGAAACCTCCTGGAGCGCCTGTGTATCTTTATGTGATAGTACGCGTCCTGAAGGTCTATCGAGCACATCCAGTTGTCCCTGCCCAGAAAGGGCAGAATGGACTGAAGCGTGACCATCTGGAATCTTGCCTTCTTGACAAATCGGTTTAGATTGCTCAGGTCTAAAATTGGTCTCCAATCTCCCGTCCTTTTGGGGACCAAAAAGAATCTCGAGTAGACGCCGGATCCTACTTGGTCTGGAACAGTCTGGACGGCTCTTTTTTCTAGGAGCTTTGAAACCTCCTGTTCTGCCAAATCCCTTTGACCGGGTGAGAAGTCTGGAAGGGATTGGTGAGGTACGGGATACCTTTCGAAGGGGATTTTGTAACCCTCTGATATGATCGACTGTACCCACATATCTTGTGAAAGGGAACGCCAGGCTACTGGGTACAACGAAATCCTTCCCCCGACTGCCTCCAAGGGTGGACAGTCAGGCAACACCTCAGGGATGCTGAAAGGGCTTCTCAGGAAGAGTCTCTCTGTTGCCCTGGTTCTGAGGACCCCCTCTGCCTCTAGGGCGGCGTCTATTATTGTTACCCCCTCTGCCTCTGGGGGTAAACTGACCACGCGTGTCCGGCGCTGCTCCTTGGGCTTTACGGAACCACATCTTTCCTCCTTTCTGACCGGGATGGGGTCTAGAAGGGGTGGAAAAATGGACTCCCAACGGCAGAAAGAGTTTTGCCGTCTTGCTCACACCTGGTCAAGGTTTCCTTCACCTGAGGTCCGAACAAAGCCGAACCGTCAAAGGGGGTATTGGTGAAGGACGCCTTAAAGGGGTCCGCAAAATTACAAAGCCGCATCCAGGCTTGACGTCTAAGAGCCACTCCTGTGCCTGCGGCTCTGCTCGCTCCATCGGCTGCATAGGATATGAGCCGCATGGAGGAGTTGGTTAAAGAATTTAGGATTGCTAGCTGTGAGGCAATCTTGTCTTGAGCCCCAGCAGCTGAAGGATCCTGAACCACTTCACCTAGTTCCTTGAGAATATCTCTTTGAAGTCTGGTGAAGTGACATAGGTAGTTCAGCGAACGCATAGCAAAGGTCGCTGAAGAAAACATCCGCTTGCCATACCTATCCATGGTCCTAGAATCTTTGTTAGGAGGATGGACAGGCACTGAAGGATCCGCAAGTTCCTTCTTGGTGGCTGCCGCCACCACCATAGCATCCACAGAGACGCCCTTAGAAAGAAACTGCTTGTCTGAAGGGGCCGTAATAAATTTGGATGGTCTCCTGGGGACTGGTTCCACAGAATCTGGAGCTGCCCACGCCTTCCGAGCAACTACCTGCATAAGTGGGTCGAAAGGCGGAGACACCCAGGAGGTGGAGGGTCGGGATCCAAAAGCCTCCAGGTATACAGACTCATCCTCGGAGGGGTCAATGGAGGTCCAATTCCCCCTCTGCTTGAGGAGCTCAAGGATGTCTGAAAAGGAGACATCCTCAGAGGGGACGTGGGAACCCTCCGACTCATGTAAGTCAGAATCAGATGTTGTAGACTCAGGAGTCTGTGTGTTTCCTCTTACGTCCTCTTCGAGGGGTTCCCCTGCAGGATCAGGAGAAACCTCGGAAGAGGAAGTTATTCCCAATGGGGAAACCTGGGGCGATGGATCCCTGGGCCTGAGAGCAAGAGGCTGGCAAGAGACATCCACAGGCACCGAAGAGGGAGGAGCTAAAGGGATGGACCGTTGACCTGGCTCAGGAGCCAGGACACTCCTCATCACCTCAAAGGCTCCTCTCCCTGGGAGGCCGGAATATTCCCGTTCCGAAGAAATAGGAATTCCCGGCTTCACAGAGAGAAGGCTCCGAGGCCGATGTCTGTGCCGAGCTTACCAAAGCCGAAGCCCCGAGAGGGAGAGCGGGGTCAGACAAGGGTCCGATGCCACTAGCCCCCTCAAAGCCGACAAGGGAAACTCGACGACCGGATCCCTCCAAGGAAGGTCTCATGGAGGAGATCGGAGCCGAAGACGACTGAGCCGAAAGGGGATGTATCGGTTCCGGCGCAGACACGGTCGCTGTCCCGAGAAGCTCCAGCTCCGAACTCTGGAGGAGAGTCGGAGGAGGAAGTTCAAGGGGGAGAGCAATAGCCGAAGTCTGCTGAGACGGGCTATGGAGCATTTGGGCTAGTGCCTGGGACTTCAACAGCCTGCTTACCACCCTCTCTAAATTGCGGTCAGACAGCCTGGAAGATCTCGAAGATAGGCTCCGATGACTCCGTTCCGACAAAAGAGGAGACCCCGGAGCCGAGTGGATAGATTCCAAAGAAGGGGACCGAGATCTCTTCTTGGACGAAGCCATCGGAGCAGACGTCCTCTGGGTTCCAGATGGAGCCGAAGGCTTCTCGGCTCCGATACTGGATGATATGTCGGCTCCAGCCGGAGCCGACAAGGCAACAGTGGATTGAGTGTCAGAGTCTGTCGGAACAGACACTACCACCTCAGAAGATCGGCTCCAGCCGGAGCCGATCTCGACTCCGAAGGAGTCGGAGCCACCGGGGAAGGCTTAACAACTGTAGCCTGAACCTTAGGTGGCTTTGAAGGTTACTCCCAGTTTTAGTGGGTGAACCTTCTGGCTTTAGTAAGCCACGGAGGATCAACTTGTTCCTCCTCTCCTGCAGGACTCTCTGGCTAAAAGAGTGACATATGGCACAGGAGTCCTGCAGGTGTAAAGGCCCCAGGCAGTAAACACAAGTGTGACCGTCTGTCAGAGACATTTTCTGACAGCACGAGTCACACTTCTTGAAGCCTGAGACCTTTCCTTCCTTAGACATAGTCCAAGTAAAAAACAACACTCACACACCCCAAACAGTCACACTATTAATCCCAACAAAACACACACACAGATAGGGATTAAGAAAAGAGGCCTAGGCCTAACTGAAAAATTTAAACTTTACAAAAACTAGAAAGTTTTTAAATATATGGGGAAATAGGGTGGGCTGTAGAAATACTACACACTAAGATATGGAACAAGAGAGTGACAAAACCCTGACTAAACTGTTTGAAAATTCAAACTTACCTGAGCTGGCAAAAAAGAGACCTCTTCGCAAAGCGGCAAACGAGATCAGAGGTAGTCCCGCCTTGCATCATGGGATATAGGGTTGCCTCGAGCTGGTAAAAGGAGTTCTCAAGCTAAGCAAGTGCCGAGTCGGAGCCGAGGATCGGCTCCGAACCCATCCAGCAAGAATGAAGGCGAGATTGACAACTTAACATCCTGCATTTCTTTGTTTTCTGCACACTGAAATTGTCAAACATTTTCTGTTTAAGCTGTGACATTAGATATTGCTGATATTTAAGCATATGAAACTGACCATTTAAAGCTCTTACAGCCAAGGTAACAGAAGTATAAATCTTTTCCCCCCATCTGTCCAGAGCCCTTGAATCCCTATCAGAGGGGATAGGGTTTTTTTTGCAGTGGAAGCCTTGACCCCCTTGGGACCCTAAAAAATGGTTTCTGGGTCAGCAGCAGGGTTTTTGTAAAAAAAATTTATGTGAATCAGGAACACTGTAGTATCTGTCTGGGTTAACCGGAGCTGCTGGTAGAGAGTCAGGAGACAGACTGGACTATGAAAATACATCTACAATGTCTAAAACAGGAGGAATAGCAAGGGGCCTGTGCTGAGGTAATAAAAGGAAGTCTCTGAGTCTTTTCTTGGATTCAGAGTAATCTTGGCTCTCCCAGTGGAAATACTCCCTCATAGTATGCAGGGTCTCCCCAAAAGAATAATCCTCAGGAGGAGAGGCTGATGGGATAGATTCTTCAGCATCAGAATCCTCATAGGGAGGAAGGGAATATTCCTGTTCAGAAGAAGAATTAGAGGACATGGAAACCTGGTCTGAAGATTCATATTCTACCTCTTGCCGAGGCCTCATCAGGAGGGGGATGGGAACCCCTGATCAAAGTAATTAGGTTTTCGGCCATTTTAAGCATCTGTTTTTTAGGCATGGAGGCCTGTCCAGGAGAATGCTGTACTTGCTTCTTTGTCTTTAGAACTGTTTTAGTCTTTGCCTTTGAAGCTGAAGATGGTTTTACATACAACTGTGTAGGCCTGACAACACCCTCAGAAGCAGATGCCTGCTCAGCGGCTGCGGACCCATCTAAGGGAATAGTTTCCGAGTGTCCAATACTTGAGTTTCCAGTGGCCTAGTGGGCTCCACATGGGAGTCAGAAGCTACTTGTGGCTCTGAGGTAGCAGGTGTCAGGGGCTGAGAAAGCGCCTCACTGAGAACCGGCAAACGGCCTAACAGAAGCCTGGTCTGTTTTGGACCTCGGATGCTTTTCCTTTTCTTTGCGCTTTTTATAAAATCAGTGTTCCGATGGCATTATATAATTGAATCTTCTGCCAAAGTAATGAAATGCAAAATCGTACAGACGGTTAACAGTGCGTTGGTTAAATCAAGCACAAAACAGACAACTAGCAACGTCGTGGTCAGGGCCTAGGCAAGGAATACAGTAAGAATGAAAATCCTTATGAGGTATTTACTTCCCACAAGAAATACAATTATTAACTTTTTCTGACATCGGTCTGGAGCAAGGAAAAAAGTTTCCCCCAATGGGGTACTTAGCTTTAATGAAGACTTAGATCTGAAATTCGTATTTGAAAATCTCAGGAGTCGGCCGACCGGCACTTGCGAACTGCTTTTGCTTCGGGCACCGCGCGGCAAGAAAAACTGAAGAAAATGGCATCGGCTGCATCTTTTATACCCCTGGCGCACCGACATCAGGGAGGAGGTGACAGCAACAGACGCCGGACCTACACTTTGGAACTTGGGCCAACTGCGGGTAGCCTGCCAGCAGGATAACCCAATTGTAATGACTGCAACAGTGAAACACTATGAACATCATCCAGCAGACGCCATTTTCTTCAGTTTTTCTTGCCCCAGAAGTCAGGCGCCCCCCAAATGGGGAACAAAAATGCAGTTATAACAAACTTTACCTTCATCTAAAAGCAAATACACCAAAGGCTGTAGAATATAGTGAAGGAAAAAAACAAGAGGGATGGCGGGTGGGTAACCCGGACTGCAACAGTGAATACACTAACATCTACATTTATGGTAGGTGTACACAACTGTACTATGTTCTTCGTGTTTCTCTGTTGCTGTCATTACATTTGGGTGGAATCCCAAAGCTATGGATGGGAGGCTGGAACTAAATAGCATTAGGAGCGGCTATAAAGACCTGCAGAACTGCAGTGGTAAAGCCTGCCCCCGACTTAAAGATTGGCAAATGATAATGCTTTGTAAAAGTATGCACAGAGCTCCAATGTTTCTGGTTGGCACCCCTCCGAGAAAAGCTGCCGAGGTAGATGCAGCCCTGGTGGAATGTGACCCGATTCCCTAGGGCACCAGTTTACCATGATGCAAGGAGCAGAAACAAATGCGGTGGCTTATCCACTTAGAAATAGTCCGCTTTGAAATAGCTTTTCCCACTGATCCTGCAGCAAATGTCATCAGTAGCTGCTCAGACTGAGATTTGGTCCTGTTTTAAGTAAAATCTTGTTGTCTGTGTACGTCCAAGGAATGCAGAATCCGCTCACCCTTGTTCTGCGGATTTGGGTAAAAAGTTGGCAGGTGAATAGTTTGGTTAAGAGCCACACTGGATACCACCTTAGGCATAAAGAATTAGTCCTGAGGGACACCCTGTCCGGGTAAAATGTAATAAAAGGCTCCACAGCCATGAGGGCCTGTAGTTCTGAAACCCTTCATGCTAAAGTGATTGCTAGCAGGAAAGCTGTTTTCCAAGATAAAAACTTTATATCTGCAGTAGCTGCTGGTTCAAATGGAGGCAGGGTGAGCTTTTCCAACACAAATTTGAGGTCCTATGCAGGAGTTGGTGATCTTCTGGGAGGCCTTAAATTTTTGGCCCCTCTTAATACACTTTTAGCAGAGGGTGAGAAAAGATGGGAGCAGAGATGGCAGAGGCATGGATTTTTATTTATGAAAAAGATAGGCCCTTGTCAAGCACCTCAGTCAAGTATTGTAAAATCTGAGGAATATTCGGCTTTGCTGTATCTGTTCCTTGTGCTTGGTTCCAAGCACAGAATCTCTTCCATTTATCAGCATAAGATTTTCTAGTACTAGGCCTTCTGGCTTCCAAAATGACATCCATCACAGATTTACTAAGAGGTGTTGTCTGAATAATTACATGATCAGCCATGCTACCAGGTTCAGAGTTTGGAGCCGATTGTGCAGAATTTGATTGCTCTGCTGAGACAGTAGATGAGGTATTTGAGGCAAGTACCAAGGAGGGAGTTGAGACATATTCCGTAGAATTGTTTTTTCCTGACTGACCTTTAGTAAGACCTTGGGAAGAAGAGGCAGAGGAGGAAAGACGTAGACTGATAGGTTTTTCCAACTGAAGGATAGGGCATCCACTTTCCATGCTTGTCTGTGATAAGTCCGTGTGCAGAATGTCCAGTTGATAATTTTGGGGAGAGGCAAATAGTTCTATGTCTAGACTCCCCCATTTCTCTGTTATCATGCTGAAGACTTGTGGATCCAGTTTCCACTCGTGAGGGTCCATAAGATTTCTGCTTAGGTAGGCTGCCAGAGTATTTTGTTTTCCTGGCAGGAATTGAGCTTGAAGATGTACTTGCTAAGTCAAGGCTGTGTCCCACAATGCCATGGCTAGTCTGCATAGGAGGTAGGAATGTGTACCCCTCTGCTTGTTTATGTACCACAAAGTACAGTTGTGTACCTACCATAAATGTAGATGTTAGAGTGTATTCACTGTTGCAGTCATTACTCTTGGGTTATCCTGCTGGTAGGCTACCCTCAGTCGGCCAGAATTCCAAAGTCTAGGACCGGCGTCAGTTGCTGTCACCTCTTCCCTGACATCAGTGCGCCAGGGGGATAAAAGATGCAGCCAACGCCATTTTCTTCAGTTTTTCTTGCCCCAGATGTCAGGTGCCACCAAACTGGTAGGCTGAAAAATATGCCAATAAGTATGCATGCACAAAAATAAACATTTCCTTCATCTACAAGCAAATATACCACATAGGTTGTATATGTCATCTACAAGCAAATATACCACATAGGTTGTATAGGATAGAGAAGTACAGATAAGTCCCAGCAAAGAAAAGGGGGAAGGTGGGTGGGTAACCTGGACTGCAACAGTGAACACACTAACATCTACATTTAAGGTAGGTACACAACTGTACTATGTTAATAGTGTTTCACTGTTGCAGTCATTACTCTTGGGTTGAATCCCAAAGCTGAGGATGGGTGGCTGGGCTAAATATGGTTAGGAGAGTCTATGAGATCCTGCAGAACTGCAGTGGCAAAGCCTGCTCTGGACTTAGAGTAAAGAGGTAAGTGGTAGCGCTTCGTGAAGGTGTGCACTGAACTCCAGGTTGCAGCCTCTAAGATATCTTTGATTGGCACTCCTCTGAGGAAGGCTGCTGAAGTGGCTGCTGCTCTGGTGGAATGAGGCCTAATGCCCTTAGGCACTGATTTGCCATGTTGAGAATAGCAGAAACAGATGCAATGGCCTATCCATTTAGAAATAGTCTGTTTAGAGATAGACTTTCCTTGTGATCCTGCAGCATATGATACTAAAAGTTGCTCAGTCTTTCTGGAAGCTTTAGTTCTGTTCAAGTAGAAGCGTAACTGCCTGTGTTATGTCCAAAGAATGCAGAATTTTCTCACCCTTGTTCTGTGGATTTGGATAAAAGGTAGGTAAAATGAATGGTTTGGTGGAGGGCCACACTGGACACCACCTTAGGCATAATGTAGGGTTTGTCCTCAGAGAAATCCTGTCTGGATGAAAAATTATGAAAGATTCCACAGCCACAAGTGCTTGTAACTCAGACTCGCCTCGCAGAGGTTATTGCTAGAAGCAGAGCTGTTTACCAGGATAAGAATTTTATATCTGCTGTTGATGCTGGCTCAAAAGGAGGCAGTGTGAGTTTTTCCAAAACATAATTGAGGTCCCAGGCCGGAATTGGTGCTCTCCTTGGAGGCCTAATGTTTTTGGCCCCTCTGAGGTACTGCCTTATTAAAGGATGAGAAAAAATAGATGGCTCCGTATTGTAATGGGCTGAAATAGCAGAGGCATGAATCTTAACTGATGAGAAAGAAAGGCCTTTGTTCAGCATCTCAGTTAGGTATTTAAAAATCTGAGAGATATTTGGAACGCACGTGTCAATGCCTTGTTCCTGGTTCCAAGCACAGAATCTCTTCCATTTTTCTGCATAAGATTTTCTGGTACTGGGCTTCCTGGCCTCCAAGATAACATCCATAACAGCTTTTGAAAAAGGAGTGTTCTGAATGGCTACATTATCCGCCAAGCTGCCAGATTTAAGGTCCTGAGTTGGCTGTGCAGGATCTGATTGTTTTGTTGCGTCAGCAAGTGAGAAGTTTGAGGCAATATCCATGCTGGACCTTGAGATGAGCTCTTTAGGATTGGGTACCAGTGCTAGGGAGGCCAGTCTGGTGCAAATCAGTATCATTTTTGGCTTCTCGTCTGACCTTTAGGAGTACCCTGGGAAGGAGAGGCAGTGGAGGAAAGGCATATATTTTTAGATTTTTCCAGCTGAAGGATGGGGCGTCCACTTTCCATGCTTGCTTGTGATACATTCTTGTGCAAAATCTCTGCAATTGGCAGTTGTGAGGGGAGGCAAATAGATTGATGTCTGGGCATCCCCATTTCCTTATTATCATGCTGAAGACTTGTGGATCCAGTTTCCAATCGTGGGGATCCATAAGGTTTCTAAGTGCTTAGTTCGTCTGCCAGAATAATTGTTTTTCCTGGCAGGAATTGTGCTTGCAGGTGAACTTGAAAGGCCAACGCTGTGTCCCATAAGGTCACTGCTGGTCTGTAGAGGGGGTAGGAGTGTGTACCTCCCTGCTTGTTTATGTACCACATTCCCGTAGTGTTGTCTGTCTTTATCAGTAACTGTCCTGGATGAAGCAGGTCCTTGAAAGCTGTCGGCATTTTGATCGATGTGAAGATGCATCTGGTTTGCAGGCCATGTGCCCTGAATACATTTTCCTGCCATATGGGTCCCCCAGGCACAATCTGATGCATCCGTTGTCAGTGTCTGTCTGGCTGTGGGTAAACAGAATGGCAGACCCTTGTTGCGGTGACAGGCCTCTGCCCACCATCAAAACTCCTGCTGCAGGCAGGGAATGAGTGTAATTACTGTCTCCAAGCTGTGGCAATGCTGAGTCCAAATACTTTTTAGATACCATTGTAGTTTCCTCATATGCAGTCTGGCATATGGAATTAGTAGAATGCAGGATACCATTAAACCAAAGGCCTGCAGGATTTTCCTTGCAGATAAGTGGGTTTATGTTGTCAATTTCTTGAAGTAAGTAGTCAGATGCTTTTGTTCGTCTGGAGTGAGATAAGCCATCTGGGCAGTTGTATTTAAGCTTGCACCCAGGAATATTATCTCTTGAGAGGGCACTAGTTTTGATTTATTTTCATTTACTGTACACCCTAGGCCAATTAGCAATCTTTTTACAAACGCCAGATGTTTTAGAAGAGTGTCTTTGTTCTCTGCTTGAATTAGGCAGTCGTCCAAGTAGGGATATATTTGAATTCCTTTTTGTCTGCAAAACGCAATTACTGGTGCCAGGCATTTTGTGAAGACCCTGGGCGCAGTAGGTAACCCAAAGGGCAGTGCAGAGAATTGGTAATGCATTGAGCCAGCTATGAATCTGAGGTATCTTCTGCAAGATTGTCTGATTGGGACATGCAGGTATGCCTCTTTTAGGTCCAAAGTTACGAGCCAAGCCTTCTTGCCCAGTGTGGGTAGTAGCTGCTGTAGTCAACATTTTGAATTTTGGAACTTCCAGAAACATATTTAGTACAGACAGGTCCAGTATTGGTCTCCAGGTTTTGTCCTTTCTGGATATTAGGAAAAGTCTGGAGTAAAATCCTTGCCCTTGTTGTGGCACTTGCTGAATGGCCCTCATGTCCATGAGGGCAGTAATTTGTTTTTGTGCCTCCACCCACTGACTGTGTGGCAGGTCTGGCATACCTTTTGACCTTGGTAGAGTGTGAAAATGGAACCTGTAGCCTTGGGATACTATGTTCAGGACCCATTTGTCTTGGGTAACCATTTGCCAATTTGATGAAAAGTGCTAATTTTCCCCCTAAGGGGGCTGCCAAAAAAAAAGTGCTTGGATCTGGTAGAGGAAAGTCACTGGGGACTGCTTCCTGTAAGGCTGTGATTTGTCTTCTCCGCTTTTGGAGGTAGGAGCACCCCACTGTTTAGTCCTGTATGAGCCTTGTGGCGGAGATCTGCCTCTGGAATGCCTGTATCTGCCTCTTTGTGGTTTGTCTGAGACTGGAAAGGACCAATTTTTAGAAGGCCAGTTCCTGCTAAACCTGGGTGGCTGTACCTGTAAGAAATCCTTGACTGTCTGCATGGATTTTGCTTTATTCTCCATTTTTTTTTAAACACCTCTTCTGCTTTTGGACCAGACAAAACATGCTGTAGTGGTGCATCTAATAATTTTGCTTTAACATGATCAGGCAGATTCTGTTCCTTTAGCCAAGCATGCCTTCTAATAACAGAACCTGTAACAGTGGCCCTGCAAGACGCCTCCAGTGAATTATAACCACATTGCAATGTATGCTTTCCCACTTGTTCAGCTGCATGCAATAAATCCTGCAATCCTTTGTTCTCTGAACATTCAGTATTTGTCACCAATTTCTGTTTAAGCAGTGACATTAAATATTGCTGATATTTAAGCATATGAAATTGACAATTTAAAGCCCTTACAGCTAGGGTAGCAGACGTGCAGCCCCCCCCCCCCCCACCATCTGTCTAGAGCCCTAGAATCCCTATCAGAGGAGACAGGTTTTTTTTGCAGTGGAAGTTTTAACCCCCTTGGGACCCCGAAATATAGTTTCTGGGTCAGCAGCAGGGTTTTTCTCTGAACATTCAGTATTTGTCACCAATTTCTGTTTAAGCAGTGACATTAAATATTGCTGATATTTAAGCATATGAAATTGACAATTTAAAGCCCTTACAGCTAGGGTAGCAGACGTGCAGCCCCCCCCCCCCCCCCCCCACCATCTGTCTAGAGCCCTAGAATCCCTATCAGAGGAGACAGGTTTTTTTTGCAGTGGAAGTTTTAACCCCCTTGGGACCCCGAAATATAGTTTCTGGGTCAGCAGCAGGGTTTTTATATAGGAATTTGTGTGAATTCGGGACCCTGTAGTATCTGGCTGGCTAGCAAGTGGTAGAGAGTCAGGGGAAAGGCCGAAATCTGAAAATACATCTATAATGTCCAGAACAGGTGGAATAGCAAGGGGTCTGTGCTGAGGAAGTAACAGAAAGTCTGAGCCTTTTCTTAGATTCAGAATAATCTTGGCTCTCCCAGTGGAAATGCTCCCTCATGGTATGCAGGGTTTCCCCCAAAAGAATAATCTCCAGGAGGAGAGGCTGAAGGAATGGATTCTTCAGCATCAGAATCCTCATAGGGAAGCATGGAGTAATCCTGTTCATAAGATGAATCAGAGGAAATAGAAACCTGATCAGAAGAATCATACTCTGTCTCTTGCCTAGGCCTCTTATGAGGAGGGGGATGGGAGCCCCTGATCAAAGTAATTAGGTCTTTGGCCATTTTGAGCATCTGTTTCTTAGGCATGGAAGTCTGAGAAGAATGCTTAACTTGTTTCTTTGTCTAGCTGCTTTAGTCTTTGAAGCTGAAGATGGCTTAATATATAGTTGTGTAGATCTGAAGCCACCCTCAGAAGCAGATGCCTGCTCAGCGGCTCCGGACCCATCTGAGGGAATGATTTCCAAGTGTCCAATAGATAGAGTATCCAGAGGCCCAGTCGACTCCACGTGGGAGTCGGAAGCAGCCTGTGGCTCTGAGGTAGCGGGCACCAGGGGCTGCGAAAGCGCCCGAGAACTGGCGACTGGCCTAGTCGGTTTTGGACCTCTGATGCCTATCCTTGTCATTGCGTTTTTTGTAAACTCCGGTTGTCTGCTGGTTCAACGGCATTATATAATTAAATCTCCGGCCAAAGTAATGAAATGCAAAATCGAACCAACGCTTAGCGCGTTGGTTAAACCTAGCACAAAACAGACAGCTAGCAACGTTGTGATCAGGGCCTAGGCAAGGAATACAGTAAGAGTGAAAATCCTTGAGGTATTTGCTTCCCACAAGAAATACAATTGTTAACTTTTTCTGACATCGGTCTGGAGCAAGAAAAAAGTTTCTAGCAGTACTTAGCTTTAATGAAGACTTAGGTTCTGAAAATCGGATTTGAAAATCTCAAGAGTCTGCCGACCGGCACTTGCGAACTGCTTTTGCTTCAGGCACCACGCGGCAAGAAAGACTGAAGAAAATGGCATCGGCTGCATCTTTTATACCCCTGGCGCACTGACGACAGCAACCGACGCCAGACCTAGACTTTGGAATTCTGGCAGACTGAGGGTAACCTGCCAGCAGGATAACCCAAGAGTAATGACTGCAACAGTGAAACACGATGAACATCCGTGGTGTTGTCCGTCTATCAGTAGTTGTCCTGGATGAAGTAAGTCCCTGAAGGCTGTCAGGGTGTTCTGAACAGCTAACATTTCTTTCTGGTTGATATGCAGGTGGGCCCCCCAAGCAAAGTCTGATGAGTCTGTAGTTAGGGTTTGGGTGGCAGGAAGTAGAGTAAAAGACAGTCCCATGTTCTGGTGAAATGTCGATGCCCACCAGATAAACTCCTCTTGTAGGCAGGGAATGAGAGGAATCATTGTTTTCAGACTGTGACAATGTTGACTCCATGAACTTTTTAGACACCACTGTAGTTTCCTCATATGTAGTCTTGCATATGGAATTAGTAGAATGCAGGATGCCATGAACCCCAAAGCCTGCAATATTTGTCTTGCAGATAAATGGGTTTTTGTTGCCATCTGTTTGAAGTAGATAGTCAGTTGCCTTTGCTTGTCTGGCATAAGGTAAGCCATCTGGGCAGTTGTATTCAAGCTTGCACCCAGGAATGTAATCTTTTGAGAGGGTACCAGCTGTGATTTCTTTTTGTTTGTGTACCCTAGGCATGTTAGAAGCCTTTTTACAAATGCCAGATGTTGAAGAATGTCCTTTTCTGCTTGAATGAGACAGTCGTCCAATTAAGGATAGATTTGTAGGCTTCTTTGTCTGCAAAATGCAATTACTGGTGCCAGGCACTTTGTAAAGACCATGGGCACAGTAGATAAGCCAAAGGGCAGTGCAGAGAATTGGTAACGCATAAAACCAGCCTTGAAGCTGAGGCATCTTCTGCACGATTCCCTTGTAGGGATATGCAGGTATGCCTCAAGTCCAGAATCACTAACCAAGCGTTCTTGCCCAGCATGGGCAGAAGCTGTTGCAAAGTCAATATTTTGAATTTTGGGATGTCCAAGAACGTGTTCAAAATAGATAGATCCAGTATTAGGCATGGTCTTTTCTGGGTACCAGGAACAGTCTTGAATAAAACCCTTGCTCTTTTTCCTGTTCTGGTACTGGTTAAATAGCCCCCATATCCATGAGGGATGTAACTTGTTTCTGTGCCTCTGCCCATTGATTTTGTGGCAGATCTGGCCAACTGTGTGGAACTGTCAAGGTACGGAAATGAAATCTGTATCCCTGGGATACTACGATACCCACTCGTCCTGGGTTATTAACTGCCAATTCTGAACATAAAGTGCTAATTTTCCCCCTAACGGGGCCGTCAAAAGATAAGTGCTTGGTGATGGCAGAGGGAAGTCATTGAGACAGTTTACTACAGGGTTGTGGTTTGTTTTCCCCAGATTTGGAAGTAGAGGCATCCCCACTGCTTTGACATGTAAGAACCCTGCGATTGGTATCTAGATCCTTTTGAGCACCTGAAATTGCCTTGTGAGGCTCTGCCGGACACAGGAAAAAAAAATTTTTTGTAGGCCAGTGTCTACTGAATCTGGGTGGCTGCACTTGTAAGAAATCTTTTACAGTTTGCGTAGATTTAGCTTTGTCTTCCATTTTCTTTAAAACCTCTTCTGCCTTATTACCAAACAGAGTATCATGCTGTAAAGGTGCATCCAACAATTTAGCTTTAACATAATCAGGTAGATTTTGCTCCTTGAGCCAGGCATGCCTTCTAATCACAGACCCAATAACTGCAGCCCTGCAAGAGGCCTCCAAGGAATCAAAACCACATTGCAAAGTATGCTTTCCAACCTGTTCTGCTGCATGCAATAATTCCTGTAATTTTTTATTTTCCACACATTCAGAAAGCAACATCATTTTCGGTTTCAATAATCCCATAACATGCTGTTGATATTTAAGCATATGAAACTGGCAGTTTAAAGCCCTAATTGCCAAGGTTGCAGACGTATAAACATTCTTACCCCATCTATTCAGTGCCCTGGAATCTCTATCAGAAGGGGTAGGATTCTTAGCAGTTGAAGCCTTTACACCTTTGGGACCCTGTGAGATAGTTTCAGGGTCAGCAGCAGGATTTTTGAATAAAAATTTGTGGGAGTCAGGAATCCTGCAATATCTGTCTGGCTTACTAGGAGCCAGAGGAAGGGAATCAGGAGCCATGCTTGATTCTGAAAACACATCAACAATGTCTAATACAGGAGGTATAGCCAAAGGCCTATGCTGAGGAAGAAGGAAATCCCCAAGCCTCTTTTTGATTCAGAGAAATCCTGACTCTCCCAATGAAAATGTTCCCGTAAAGTATGCAAGGTTTCTCCAAGAATAATCTTCAGGAGGAGATGGAATGGATTTCCTCTGCATCTGAATCCTCATAAGGTGGTATAGAAAAATTCCTGATCAGAAGAGGAATCAGAAGAAATAGAAACCTGATCTGAAGATTCATAATCAGTGTCTTGCTTAGGCCTCTTATGGGGGGGGGGGGGGGGGGGGGGGGGCCTTGATCAAGGTAAAGTCCAGCCATTTTGATCATCTGTTTCTTAGGCATGGAGGCCAGAGCACGTGGCTCATGCATCGTTTTGTTTAGCCTTAGAAGTTGCTTTTGTCTGTTTTTGAAGCTGGCGTTGGTTTTATATAGAAATTTTGAGGCCTGAAAACACCCTCAGAAGCTGGTGCCTGCTCAGCGGCTCCAGATCCATTAGAGGATGAGACATCAGCGGGTACAATACTCAGAATCTTGCGGCATGCTGGACTCCACATGGGTCTCAGTAGAGGCCTGCAACTCGAAAGTAGCTGTTAGCAGGGGCTGCGAAAGCACCTGAGTACCGGCAACCAACTTAGAAGCTTCGTCGGTTTTGGACCTAGACGGCCTCTGTCTGTCCTTTTCTTTACGTTTTTTGTGAACTCCGGTAGTCTGATTACTATCCAATGACATTTCAGGGTAAATAAATCCGTTTCCAAAATATTTTGAAGCAAAGATATACAGACGCTTAATAGTGTGTTGGTTAAATCTAGCACAAAACCGACAGCAAGGCACGTTATGATCTGGGCCTAGGCAAGGAATACAGTACAAGTGGAAATCCTTATGAGGTATTTGCTTCCCGCAAGTAATGCAATTATTAACTTTTACTGACATCGGTAAGGAGCAAGAAAAAGTTTCCCCAACGGGGTACTTAGCTTTAATTGAAGACTTTGGTTCTGAAATTCGAATGCGAAAATTTCAGGTGTCAGCCGACCGGCACTTGCGAACTGTTTCTGCTTCGGGCACCGTGCAGTAAGAAAGACTGAAGAAAACTGTGTCGGCTGCATGTTTTATACCCCTGATGACCTGACGTCATGGAAGAGGAGACCGCAACAGACAAAGGACCCAAGACTGATATTCAGGCCGACCGAGGGCAATCTGCCAGCAGATTACCCACATGCAATGTCTGCAACAGTGAAACACTAAGAACATCTTTCCACTCCTCTTGTTCCTGGAGAAGGAGCTCTGCACATTGGAGAAGCGTACACCTATGGTAGACAGGGCCTTACCGTCCCTTTCACACCTGGCTAGAGTGCCCTTCAGTTAAGGGAAGGATCTTCAACTGGAGCATACAGGAAGACTGGTAAGGGTCCACAAAATCAAAGGCGCATCCAGGTACGCAGTCTCATTACTACGCCTGAACTGGCCGCCCCTTCAGTTGCATGTGATATTAACGTCATGGACGAGTTAGAGATGGACTCCAGGGTCGCCAACTGCGAGGCTACTTTGTCACTGACATCATCAGATACCCATCCTGAGAGAGTTCGGATATTAAATCTCTTTGGAGTCTTGCAAAATGAGCCAAACAATTCAGGGACTGTAGAGTAAAGGTTGATGACGCAAACGTTTCCTTTCCCAATCTGTCCACTGCCAGAGACTCTGTGGAACAGTCTGACTCTTCAGCACATTCCTTTTTTCATGGCCGCCACCACCATAGCATCAACTGGTAAACCTTTAGACCAATGAGTACTCTCCTCAGGAGGGGATAGGATTTTATCTGGTCTCCTAGGGATAGACACAGCAGAATCAAGATTTTTTGAAGTGCACTGCACCCCAAGTTGAACTAACTTGTCTGCAGGCATGGTCACCCAAGAGGTAGATGTTCAAGCACAGAAAGACAGGACTCCTCTGAGGAAGGGTTGGTGGACTTGGTCACCTCTCCGTTTCAGCATCTTAAGGAAGTCTCCGAAGGAGACATCAGGAAATGACCATTGGAACCCTTCCCCTTCATTGTAGTGCATATCCTCAGACTCTTCAGGGGAGTCTACGTGTTTGCTCTTGCACGACTTCTACAGGGGCTCCCCTCAGTGGTAGCTTCTGCGGACGACTTTGAAGGGAAGTCCTGCAATTGGGTCTTCTGCAGCTCTCATGCCCAATGTTCTGGGGCAGTGGCTCGTGTCAACTGCAGTTGACGGGGAAAGGGTTTCTAGGGTTCCAATGTCAGAGGAATGCTTCCTGAAGCAAGTACCCTCTCCATCCCACAGAAAGCGGGTCCGCCTGAAGAGGGATGGGAGGCTGGAACAGAGGAAAACCTTGGGACCGAGGTCACACCCCACTTCACCAAACCCTCCTCCAAGGAAGGAGCCTCAAGAAGAATCTGAGGCTACAGAGCACCTGGCAACGTAGACGGAAAGTACAGTTGTGTACACTTACCATAAATGTAGAAGTTTTCACTGCTGCAGACATTACATTTGGGTTATCTGCCTGCAGGCAGCCAGCCGGCCTGAATATCAATGTCTTGAGTCCTGCATCGGATGCAGTCTCTTCTTCCATGACGTCCGGTCGTCAGGGGGTATAAAGCATGCAGCCGACACCATTACATCAGTTTTTCCTGCCCCAGATGTCAGGTGCCCCCATAATGGAAGCAATTATATACAAGGTTACACCTCCAAGAAAAAGCAAATACACCAGAAAGCTGAAATACACTAAACAGAAGAAAGGTATAGCCAAGACAAGTCAGGGGGCTGGAGGGAGGGTAACCAGGACTGCAACAGTGAATACACCAACATCTACATATATGGCAAGTGAACACAACTGTACTATGTTCTTCGTGTTTTACTGTTGCAGGCATTACATTTGGGTAGATTCCCAAAGCTAAGGAAGGGAGGAGGCAGTTAGAGCATTCAGACCAGCTACTGAGCCCTGCAAGACTGCAGTGGCAAGAACCAGCTCTGGATTTAGAAAAAATAGGCAAGTGGTAATGCTTGGTGAAGGTATGTACAGAGCTCCAGGTAGCAGCTTCTAGGATGTCCCTGATAGGGACACCTCTGAGAAAGGCTGAAGAGGTAAGATGCAGCCCTGGTTGAATGTGATCTTATCCCCTGTGGGGTAGGTTTTCCATGGTGCTTATAGCATAAATGAATGCAATGGCTTATCCACTTAGAAATGGCCTTCCCTTCTGCCCCTGCAGCAAAGGCAAAAAGCAGCTGTTCAGTTTTTCTGAGAGGCTTAGTCCTGTCCAAATATCTAAGTTGCCTGTGCACATCCAAAGAGTGCAGTATTCGTTCTCCTTTGTTCTGTGGATTAGGAAAGAAGGCTGGAAAATGAATGGACTGATTAAGGGCCACACTGGATACCACCTTGGGCATAAAGGAAGGACTGGTCCTGAGGGACACCCTCTACTGCCATGAGGGCCTGTAATTCAGACTCTTCTTGCTGACGTGATGGCTGGAAGGAAGGCTGTTTTCCAAGAAAGGACTTTACCTCCTTTTGAGCCAGCTGCAACTGCAGAGTTGAGAGTGAGCTTTCCCAATACAAAGGTAAGGTGCCAGGCTGGAGGAGGGGTCTCCAGGGATCTTAAATTTTTGGCCCCTCTGAGGAATTGTTTCAGCAGGGGGTGAGAGATGAGGGATGAATTTTAATTTATGAGAAGGAAAGGCCCTTATGGAGCATCTCAAGTACTGAAGAATATGCAGTAAGCTGGGCACTGTTGTGCCCATCCCCAGAGTCTGGCTCCAGAACAGTATCTTTTCCACTTTTCAGCATAGGATTTTCTAGTACTAGGCCTCCTTGCCTCCAGAATGACATCTAGCAGCTGCTTACTGAGGGATGCTGTTGGAGAAGCTCAGGTAATTAGCCAGGCTGCAAGGTTCATGGTTTGGAGCTGGGGGTTGGGGAATCTGGCCCTCATGCTGGGACAGCAGTGAAGGGGTCTGAGGCAGGTACCATGATTCCAGCAGTGACATACTGCACAAGAGGGGATACCAGTGCTGGTGTGGCCAGTCGGTGCAATTAGTATTGTCCTTGGTTTGTCCTGTTTGATCTTTAGCAAAAACTTTTGAGAGGAGAGGCATAGGTGGAAAGGCATACACAGAAGCTTTACCAGGTGAAGGGCAGGGCATCCACTTTCCAAGCTTGCCTGTGGGGAGTCCTTGTGCAGAATTTGTCCAATTGGTAGTTCTGAGGGGAGGCAAACAAATCTCTGGGTTCCATTTGTTTCTGAAAATGTTCAAAATCTTTGGTTCCAGTTTCCACTCACGTGGGTCCATGAGATTTCTGCTTAGGTTGTCTGCCAGTGAACTCAGCTTGCCTGGCAGGAATTGAGCATGTAGGTGCACTTGGTAGCTCAAGGCCCTGTTCCACAGAGCCATGGCTAGTCTGCAGAGGGGATACGAGTGGGTTCTCCCCTGCTCGTTTATGTAACACAACAGTGGTGGTGTTTGTCTTTACCAAAAATTGTCCTGGAAGAATGTGGTCCTTGAAGGCTGTCAGGGAATTCTGTACAGCTAACATTTCTTTTTGATTTATATGCAGGTGCATTTGATTCAGGTTCCATTTGCCCTGAATGCACCACCCTGCCAAATAAGCCCCCCCACCCCCCCCACCCCCCATGCATGGTCTGATGCATCTGTTAGTGTTTTGGCAGAAGAGGGTAGAGTGAATGGCAGTGGCTTGTTGTGGTAGCAGGCCTCTGTCTTTATACAAGGAATGATAGGGATCATTGATTACAGGGTCCTGAGAATGTTGACACCATAGGCTTTTTAGATAGCATTTTAATTTCCTCATATGCAGTCTTGCATATGGAATTAGTAGAATGCAAGAGGCCATGAACCCCACAACTTGCAGGATTTTCCTTGCAGATAGCTGGGTCTGTGTGGCCTGTAGTTTGAAGTAGGCTGTCAAACTGGTTTCTCTGGCATGAGGTACGCCATCTGGGAAGTTGTGTTCAAGCTTGCTCCCAGGAATACAATTTGTTGGCAGGGTACTAGAGGTTTCCTTTCGTTTATAGTGTGCCCCAGTGAGGTTAGCAGTTTCTTTACAAATGCCAGATGACTTAGTATCAGCATGTCCTGGCTTTCTGCCTGAATTAGACAATCATCCAGGAATGGGTATATCTGAATATTTCTTTGCCTGCAAAATGCAATGACTGGAGCTAGGCACTTTGTGAATACCCTGGGCGCAGTAGATAAGCCAAAGGGAAGTGCAGAGAACTGACAGTGCATGTAGCCTGATCTGAAGCGCAGGCATTTCCTGCAAGATTCCCTTATTGGAATGTGCAGGCAAGCTTCCTGCAAGTCCAAGGTTGCCAACCAGGCATATTTGCCTAGCATAGGAAGCAGGTGATTAAGAGTTAGCATTTTGGGATTACCAAAAAGGTGTTTAGAATAGAGAGGTCCAGGATAGGACGCAAGGAGCTGTCTTTACTGGGTACCAGGAAAAGTCTTGAATAAAAACCTTGTCCCCTTTCTTCTGCTGGGACAGTTTGAATAGCCCTGAAACTTGAGAGAACCTGCTGCTGAGCCTCTGCCCACTGATTTGGGGGTAGGTCTGGCCAACCGTTTGGGGTTGGTAAGGTGTGGAAGTGGAAACTGTACCCTTGGGAAACAGTATTTAACACCCATTTGGCCTGGGTAATGAGTTCCCAGTTTTTTGCATGCAGGGCAATCTTTCCCCCTAAAGGAGCAGAAGGGGTAGGGTTTTTGGCAGTAGTAGCCTTAATGCCTTTAGGTCCTTGTGAAATAGTCTCTGGGTCCGCAGTAGGATTCTTGAAGAGGAACTTGAGAGTCAGGTACTCTAATGCCTGCCAGGTTTCCTGGGAGCTGGAGGTAAAGTGTCTGGGGCCAGGCTAGATTCCAAGAAGGCATCATCTACAATGTCCAGGACAGGAGGGATAGCTAAAGGCTTGTGTTAAGGTAGGAGTAAGAATTCCCTAAGCCTCTTTTTTTGAGTCAGAGTAATCCTGGCTTTCTCAGTGGAAATGCTCCTTAAGAGTGCAAGGTTTCAGCAAAGGAAAAATCTTCTGGAGGGGAAGCGGAGGGTATACAGTCCTCTGCATCAGAATCCTCATATGTGGATAAAGGCAAATCCTGGTAATCAGAAGTAACAGAAATTTTGGAATCCTGATCAGAAGAATCAGAAGGAAAAATCAGTTCTAGGTCTCTTAGAAGGCGAAGGCCATCTTCCCCTAATTAAAGTAATAAAGTCTTCAGCCATTCTTATTTGTTTTTTTAGGCATATGGGCCTGACCATGTGGTTTGGACGTCTGTTTTCTAGGCGTGGGTCGAGTTTTAGGCCTTGAAGAAGATGGCGTCTGTTTGAAATGCAATTCAGTAGGCCTGAATACACCCTCAGAAGCCGGTGCCTGCACAGCAGGCTCCAGACCCATCCAAAGTAGAGACATTTGCAGGTTCCATAGTCGAAGAAGCATCTTGCGGCATACCGGACTCCAAATGGGTCTCAGTAGAGGCCTGCGAATCTGAAGTAGCAGGTATTAGGGGCTGCAAAAGCACCGCACAGAGTACCGGCGAACTGGTGACTAGCTTAACGGAAGAGTCGTCGGCAGCTTTGGACCTATGCGGTGGTCTATCTTTATGCTTTTTCGGAATGTCTGTAGTCTGATGACTTACCAAAGCCATTTCTGGACAATTAAACAGAGTACCAAAACAGTTTGATGCAAAAATGAACAGATGACGAACAGTTCGAGGATTGAAGAAGGCACAAAACAGACAGCGAGGGATGTCATAGTCTGGGCCTAAGCAAGGAATGCAGTACGAATGAAAATCTTTGAGGTATTTGCCTTCCACAGGTAATACAACTGTTAACTTTTACTGACATCGAGCAAGAAAAAGGATCCCAATGGGGTACTTAGCTTTTTTGAAGACTTCGGTTCTGAAACACGAAAACGAAAATTTCAGGAGTCGGGCGACCAGCACTTGCGAACTGCTTCTGCTTCGGGCACCACGTGGCAAGAAAGTGATGTAATGGCGTCGGCTGCATGCTATATACCCCCTGACAACCTGACATCACGGAAGAGACAGCATCTGATGCAGGATCCAAGACACTGATATTCAGGCCGGCTGAAGGCTACTTGCAGACAGATAACCCAAATGTAATGACTGCAACAGTGAAACACGAAGAACATCCTGCCTGCTGAAGACTGTAGTTTCATCCACTTTTGGGGCATCAGCCATGCAGTCAGCTTGAGGGTAGGAAGGGTTGGGTGCAGTACAGTCTCTTTCTCCTAAAGGAAGATGCTTTTTGAGAGGGGCAGGTTCATGGGAGGCTCTTTGGCCAGACTGAGGATCAAAGGATATCAGTGCTGTCTGGGCCAGTCTGGAGCAATGAGAATAACCTTTGGTCCTTCCTCCCTGATCCAGAGTACCACCCTGGGGATCAGGAGCAAAGGGATAATAAGCGTACACAAACAGGTTTCCTCAGTGGAAGGATAGGCGTCCACCCTCCATGCTTCTGGATGGAACTTTCTGGAGCAGAACTTTATTAGCTGGCGGTTTTCTAGGGTTGCAAACAGGTCTATGTCCAGGCTCCCCCAATTGTGTGTGATGTTGAGGAAGGACCCCCTGTGTAGTGGTCACTCGTGGGGATCCAGAAAGCTTGTGCTTAGCTGGTCTGCCGGGGTGTTTTGTTTCCCTGGGATATACTGAGCTATCAGGTGCAGCCCCAGATTTGAGGCTGACTGCCAGATTTGTATAGCTAGGCAACATAGGGGGAGAGTTCCCCCCTACTTGTTGATGTACCACATTACTGTTGTATTGTCTGTCCTGATTAGGAGCACTCCTGGTGTCATGTGCTCTTTGAAAGCCAGGATTGCCTGGTGCACCGCCAACACCTCTTAGGTTGATATGGAGACCCTGAACCTCTTGTTCCCAAATACCCTAAATGCATATACTCCCTTGGTGTGCCCCCCAGGCTGAGAGAGGAGTCTGCAGCGGCGGTCCGGCCCTGTGGGAGTATGATAAACGGTAGGTCCTTGTTTAGGGTACACGCCTCTGTCCACCATAAGAGCTCCTCCTTTAAGCAAGGAATCAGGGGGTAAGCTGGTGTTTTAGTGACTGCGAGTGCTGGCACCACAAGTTCCTGAGGTACTACTATAGTTTCATGTGTAGTCTGGCTAGGGGTACCAGCAGAATCCAGGAAGCCATGTACCCCAGCGTTTGCAAGAATTTCCTTGCTGTCAGGTGGGTCCTGCAGGCCAGCTG
This sequence comes from Protopterus annectens, assembly GCF_019279795.1. Taxonomy (NCBI): domain Eukaryota; kingdom Metazoa; phylum Chordata; order Ceratodontiformes; family Protopteridae; genus Protopterus; species Protopterus annectens. Next base: position 412,953,704 of record NC_056729.1, read on the forward strand.
TGTGAAGTATGAATGGAGGAACCTCTGCTTCTCCTGAGGAAGAGAGGTTGTGAGTAGAGGGGTCCAGAAGAGCTCCCAGGAAGGTTAACTTTCTTGTAGGTAGGAATTGGGACTTCTCTTGGCTGATAATGAAGCCCAGGGAGGTTAGAAGGGTTTGAACAAAAAAGCAAGGTCCTGCAGGAGTCCTTGGTGTCCAACAATGAGGCGGTCGTCTAAGTAGGGGTAAATCTGAATGCCCTGTCTGCAAAAGGCAATGACAGGAGCCAAGCACTTGGTTAAGACTCTGGGAGCAATAGATAAACCAAAGAGCAGAAAACTGAAAGTGTTGAGTCTGCCCTGAAGCGCAGGAAGCTCCTGCAGGACTTCCTTATGGGAATATGGAGGTAGGCATCCTTCAGATCTAGGGTCAGTAGCCAAGCTTGTGGCATCAACATGGGTAAGAGTTGGTGTAAGGTCAGTATTTTGAATTTTGGTACCAGGAGGGACAGATTCAGAGTGGCTAGGTCTAAAATGAGGCGTCAGGTGCCCTCCTTTCTGGGTAACCAGAACAGTCTTAAATAAAACTGTTTTCCGGCCTGTTCCTTTGGTACAGGTTCCACGGCGCCTTGGGCATAAAGCTTTTGTATTTGAAAAATAGCACTGATTTGGTGGTACATCTGGGAAGCCTGAATTGTCTGTGGCTTTGAAAGAATCTGTACCCGCTGGTAATTTATAGAGGCCAGAGATCTGAGATGATAGCCTGCCAATTCCCGAGGAAGAGGGAAAGTCTTCCTCCTAGTCTCTCTGGTTGGGCTGCAGGGCAGAGGTAGAACAGAGTCATTAACAGTCCTTTCAGAAGAGGGGGCTTACAACTTCCCTGCTTAGGCGTTGCAGTGGTCCATTGTCTGGATCTCTGTTGGGCTTGTGACTGGTAGGTCTGTCCCTTGTCAGGCAAAAGGTGTTCCCTTAACCAGGCATGCCTTCTGATCACAGAGCCAGTGACTGCAGCCCTGCTGGAAGCCCCCAAGGTATCAAAACTGCAATGCAGGAAATGTTTGGCTACCTGGGAGCAGGACATAATATGCATTAGCTCCCTGGAAGTACAGCTGTCTGGGAGGGTTGACAATTTCTGTTTTAGTAATTCCAGTACATTTTGCAAGTATTTCAGCATATGGAATTTACAGTTCAGGGCCCTACTGGCTAGGGTAGCCGGTATAGGCTTTTTTGCCTAATCTAAGGCCCTGCTCTGTCAGCTGGGATGGGATTTTTTTTAGAGGAACTAGCCATAACACCCTTAGGACCCTAATTGACCTCTGGGTCAGCTGTTGGACTACTTGGGGTGTCTTGCACCTTAGAATACCTTTCTGGCTTCCTGGGGGCAGGTGAGAGTCAGGGGTGAGTGAAGAAGCCAGAAAGACATCTTGAACCACATCCATAGGGGGAATGGCCAGGAGTTTATGCTGAGGCAGGTCAAGGAACTGTAACCCTGCACCTCCCAGTGGAAATGTTCTCTGAGGGAATTTAAAGTTTCCCCGAAAGAGGGATCCTCGGGAGGGGTGGCAGCAGGAATAGGGTCTTAAGCATTAGAAGACTCAAAAGCTGCAAATGTCTTTCTGTTCTTCAGTATCAGAGTCTTGTAGTCCCGATTCTTCTAAGCCCTGGTCAGAATTTAGCTGCGGTGGCTAGTGGAGGTTGGTTCTCTCTAAGTGATTAAATCCTCTGCCATTCTGAGCAGCTGCTGGGACTGTGGCAAGCTGGGAGGAATGTAATGAGAGACTGGATCCCTGTGATGGGGGGGGGGGGGGTCTTTTTACGGGTAGTCTTGGGCCTAGAGGATTCAGAGGCTTTATACAATGTTAGCTTATTTGGCGGTGTGGTCAGTCTCTGCCAGGCATTGGTACTCTGGAAGCCGGTGCCTGCGAAGCAGCTCCAGACCCAACTGCATGACTGAAGGTCAATGTCCTGGCAGGTGAAGATGGACCTAACGGCAAACCAGACTCCAAACTGGTCTCAGTAGAGGTCTGCAATGGTTCCTCGGCTGGCATCAGAGGCTGCGAAGGTGCCTTAACGTAATTCAGCAACTGAAGCAAGAGGAAGACTGGGTGACTTCAGACCGGAGTCGTCCACGGGCCTAGCTTTGAGTCCTTTTTTCCTAGGCAATTCCACAGCCTGACCAACAGATGCCATAACACAATGAGACAAAAAAAAAAATTTGCCTTAGTGTCTATCTACAATTTCAGCTCTACGTCCAATAGTTCTAGCATTAAACAGGGCACAGAACAGACACTCAGGAAGTCGTGGTCTGGGCCTAGGCAGGTGACGCAGAGAAAATGAAAGTCTATGTGGAATCAGTTTTCCACAACTGAGACAATTACGGACTTTCTCTGGCATCAGATAAAAGCAAGATAATGTTCCCCAGCAAGGTACTTGGCTTTAGATGGTTCCTCCCTCACTGGCAACAGCCGACATACACACTCGTGAAACTGCTTCTACTTCGGGCTCCAAGGCAAGAAAGACTAATAGGATGTCGGCTATCTCACTTAACAGCCCTGAAGTCAGACTCTGCACCTAGACAGCAGACGCAGGAGGGAAATCCTTTACTCTGGTATTCAGGCTGGGCAAGGACAACCCAGTAGGGATAACCCACAAGTGATGGCTGCAACAGGGAAATAACATCTTGTTACATTTGTTGTGAGGGAATGCAAAGAGATCGCAGCAGGGTTGACCCCATTTGTGAAAGGTTTGCCACTGATTGCTCAGCCAGTTCACTAGAATATTGCACTCCACCGAAGTGTGCATTGCAATTTGAAACTGGCAGAGATCACCCACTCATCGCTTCTTGACAGGGTGCAAGACCTTGTTCTTCCTTGCTTATTGATGTACCACACAACTGACCCTGTTTATCTCAATCCCTATAGGAAGAAAGCTGCGCAGGGCTTGCAATGCTAGGACCACTCTCACATCTAGGACACTGATAATGCAGACTGGTCTCCTGTGACATGCATGCGTCTTGGACAGTCTTTCCTAGGAAATGCCCCCCCCCCCCCAAAATCTGGGAGGCAGTGGGCAATTTGCCACGGGGGGGGGGGGGGCAAAGTTCAAAGTTGAATATCTGAAGAATAAAGCCACCATAGAACAGAGTCTTTGCACACTCTTGAAAGTTTGACAGGATAGTTTAGAGGATGTTGGTGCAAAGACCAATGGACTTCCTATGTCCACTGCAGAATTCCCATGTGTAGTCTTGCTGTACGTAACAGAGTAATAGTGGCAGCCAGAGAACCCAATGTTCTGAACAAATTTCACTGGCGAATTCAGTATTAACAGAATCAGGTCTGTAGTCTTACAGTGGAAATTCTGTCTAGAGGCAGGAAGGTCAGGGTTTTGGATGTGCCCAGATGTGCTCCTATGAAGTCTATTGCTTGGACAGGGTTCAACTGCAATTTCTGTATGCAAGGGCTAGGTGTAAATCTCCGGCTTGGGTGAGTAGATGCCTGGTTGGAGCGATGAGCCAATCATCCAAGTAAGGAAACATGTGGAATCTTTGCAGTCTCAAGTGAGCTACGACTACCACCATGCATTTGGTGAACACACTGGGGACTGTGGTTAAGACCAAAAGGGAGGACTCTGAAAGTACAGTTTTGTACCTACCATAAATGTAGATGTCCGATAGGTATGCATCTGCAGTCATCACATATGGGTTGTCCTGCCTCAGGCAGCCCTTCGGTCGGCCGGATTCCAAAGTCTGGGTCGCCATCTTCCTCAGTTTTTCTTGCCCCAGATGCCAGGTGCCCTCTAAGGAAGGCTAATTTTGGAGAAATGCAAAAAAATTCCAAACATGCACAGTAATATAAAACAAATACACCATAATAGATAACCCCAGCTAGCTATAAGAGGGATAAGTACCCAAGAAATACCACAGAGGGGAAGGAGGGAGGGTAAACCTGACTGCAGATGCATACCTATCGGACATCTACATTTATGGTAGGTACAAAACTGTACTATGTCCTTCAAGGATGCATCTGCAGTCATCACATATGGGTAGAATACCATAGCCAATCTGGGGGTGGAGGATCTATGTAAAGGATGGTGTAGCTAAAATGCCCTGCAGGACTGCCGTACCAAAGCCTGCTCTGGATCTGGAATATAAAGGTAAATTGTAATGCTTGGAAAATGTATGCACTGAGCACCATGTAGCAGCTTCTAGAATGTCCTTGGTAGCCACCCCTCTTAAGAAGGCTGTGGAGGTGGCTGTGGCTCTGGTGGAATGAGGTCTAATGTTAGCTGGCACAGTTTTTCCATGAAAGGAATAAACACGAATGCAATTCCCTATCCATTTTGAAATTGTCTGTTTGGAAATTGCTTTTCCTTGTGCACCAGCAGCATATGCTACCAACAGCTGGTCAGTTTTTCTGTAGCTTGTAGTTCTGTCCAAGTATTAGCGCAACTGTCTGTGTATGTCCAGGGTGTGCAGAAGTTTCTCCCCTTTGTTTTGTGGATTAGGAAAGAAGGTAGGCAGGTGAATAGCTTGGTTTAATGAGACCCTGGATACCACCTTTTTCATAAATGAAGGATTGGTTCTCAATGAGACTCTGTCCTGATGAAAAATAAGAAATGGCTGTACTGCCATGAGGGCCTGTAACTCAGATACTCTTCTTGCTGAGGTTATGGCCAGAAGGAATGCAGTCTTGCAAGACAGGAAAGTACAGTTTTGTACCTACCATAAATGTAGATGTCCGAGAGGTATGCATCTGCAGTCCTAACAAATGGGTTGTCCTGGCCTCAGGCAGCCCTTCGGTCGGCCGGATTCCAAAGTCTGGGTCTGGCCTCGGCTGGTGTCACACTTCACCCGACGTCATAGCTGCAGTTCTTCGGGTATAAAGGCATCAGCCAACGCCATTTTCCTCAGTGTTTCTTGCCCCAGATGCCCTCTAGGAAGGCTAAATTTGGATAAATGCAAATGTTTCCAAACAGAGAGCAAATAGAAATAAACATGTATATACATATATACAAACAAATACACCATAATAGATTCCCCCAGCTAGCTACAAGATGGGCAAATATCCTAGGAGTACCACAGAGGGGAAGGAGGGTGGGTAATCCTGACTGCAGATGCATACCTCTCGGACATCTACATTTATGGTAGGTACAAAACTGTACTATGTCCTTCAAGGATGCATCTGCAGTCCTAACAAATGGGTAGAATACCACAGCCAAACTGGGGGAGGAGGCCCTAACTAGATTATGGTGTAGTTAAGATCCCTTGCAAAACAGCAGTGGCAAAACCTGCTCGGGATCTGGAGTATAAGGGTAGATTATAATGCTTGGCAAATGTATGCACGGAGCTCCAAGTAGCAGCCTCTAAAATGTCTTTTGTAGCCACTCCTCGTAAGAAAGCTGTAGTAGTGGCTGTAGCCCTTGTGGAGTGAGGTCTGATATTTTCTGGAGTTGCCTTTCCATGATAACAACAACAAAATCTAATGCAATTTCCTATCCATTTTGAGATTGTCTGTTTTGAAATTGCTTTTCCTTCCATTCCTGTGGCATATGCTACCAGAAGCTGGTCAGTTTTTCTATTGTTCTTGGTTCTGTCCAGGTAGTAGCGCAATTGCCTATGCACATCCAAGGTATGCAGCAGTCTTTCTCCCCTGTTCTGTGGGTTGGGGAAGAATGTAGGTAGGTGGATTGCTTGGTTTAAAGATACCCTGGAGACCACCTTTGGCATAAAGGTAGGATTAGTTCTCATGGACACTATCCTGATGGAAGATAAGGAAGGGTTGCACTGCCATTAATGCCTGTAATTCAGAAACCCTTCTTGCTGAAGTGATTGCAAGCAGGAAAGCAGTTTTCCATGATAAGTACTGTAATTCTGCTGTTGCTGCTGGTTCAAAAGGGGAAGTGTCAACTTTTCTAGTACAAAGTTCAAGTCCCATGTAGGCAATGGTGGCTTCCTTGGAGGCTTTACATTTTTGATTCCTCTCAGAAACTGCCTGAGTAGAGGATGAGAGAAGACTGGAGGAGCCATGTTGTATTCTGCTGAAATAGCTGACGCATGAATCTTAATGGAAGAGTAAGACAGGCCATTGTGGAAAAGTTCTGCTAAGTATTCCAGGATGTTAGCTATGTTTACCAGTGCTACATTTTGCCCTTTTGCTGCACTCCAAAAGAGATATCTTTTCCATTTCGCTGAGTAAGTTTTTCTTGTTGAGGGTCTGCGAGCTTCCAAGATAATGTCTTTAACCCTTTGAGATAAATCTGGGTTATTTTGTCTCATGCAATGCTCCAAGCAGCTAGCTGCAGTGTTTTCAGGTTTCGATGCAGGGTTTTGAAGTTGTTCTGTGTTAGCAGTAAAGGAACCAGGGTAGAGGCCACGCGAGTTCCCGAGACATACTCCTCAGTAGTGGGTACCAGTGCTGCCTCGGCCAGTCTGGAGCTATCAGGATGATCCTTGGGTGGTCTTCTTTGATCTTCAATAGCACCTTGTGCATCAAAGGAAGAGGTGGGAATGCATATGCTGTCAGGTTTTCCCAACTGAAAGATAGGAGTCCACCTTCCAAGCAAGTGGGTGGTATGTCCTTGTGCAGAATTTTTCAATTGGTGATTGTGTGGAGATGCGAATAAGTCTATTTCTGGTAGTCCCCATTTCCTTGTGATGGATTTGAAGATGTCTGGATGCAGCATCCATTCGTGGGCATCCGTGGTAGTCCTGCTTAAGATGTCTGCTAGTATGTTTTCTTTTCCTGGCACAAATATTGCCTAGAGCTGTATGTTGAGGCTTAGGGCCACATTCCAGAGATCCATTGCCATCCGGCATAGAGGATATGAATGTGTGCCTCCCTGTTTGTTGATATACCACATAACTGTGGTGTTGTCCGTCCTTATCAGCAATTGTCCCTGTTGGAGAAACGGACTGAATGACTGAATTGCCAGTTTTACTGCCAGCATCTCTTTTTGGTTTATGTGTAGGTTTAGCTGGTCTTGAGTCCATAAGCCTTGTATGCATTTGCCCAGCATGTGTGCCCCCCAACCGAGGTCCGAGGCGTCTGTGGTGATAGTCTGGCTTGGTTGAGGGCTGTGGAAGGGCAGTCCTTTGTTCAATTGACAGGCCTGAGCCCACCATCGGAATTCTTGCTTCAGGCATGGAATTATTGGAATTTGGGTTTCTAGGCTGTGCTTGTGCTGAGACCATAAATTCCTGAGGTACCATTGCAACTTCCTCATATGCAGTCTGGCATGTGGGATCAATATTATGCAGGATGCCATGTAACCCAGGGCTTGCAGGATTTTCCTTGCTGTAAGCTGGTTCTGCGTTGTTAATGCCATGAAGTAGAGTGGAAGCTGCTTTTGTTTTTCTGCTGTGAGGGATGCCATTTGATTTGATGTGTCCAGTTCCGCACCCAAGAAGGTTATCCTTTGGGATGGCAACAACCTTGACTTTTTTATATTGACTGTGTATCCCAAGGCTTGCAGTAGATGAATGACCCTTTTCAAGTCTTTTGTTAATTTGTCTTTGTTGTCCGCTTGTAACAGGCAGTCGTCCAGGTAAGGGTAAATTTGAATTCCCTGAAGCCTGCAATGAGCAATTACTGATGCCAGGCATTTCGTGAATACTCTGAGCGCAGCAGATAAGCCAAAAGGCAATGCTGAGAATTGATAATGCTCTGATCCTGCAAGAAATCTGAGGTATCTTCTGCAATTTGGTCGTATGGGGACGTGCAGGTATGCCTCCTTGAGATCTAGAGTTACCAGCCAAGACTCCTTGCCCAGCATGGGAAGAAGCTGCTGTAGAGTCAGCATTTTGAATTTTGGGACAATGAGGTATGTGTTCAGTGCGGACAGGTCTAGAATAGGTCTCCATTGATTTTCCTTCCTTGGCACCAGGAAAAGTCTGGAGTAAAATCCTTGCCCTTGTTCCATAGATGGTACCTTTTCTATAGCTCTCATCCTTTTTAAGTTGTCTATTTGTTCTAGAGCGTTTGCCATTTGATTTGGAGGTAGGTTTGGCATTCCTCTCTTCCTTGGTAGAGTAGGGAAGTGAAACCTGTAACCTTTGTCTATTGTCTGTAAAATCCATTTGTCTCCTGTAATGCAATGCCAGTTTACTGAAAATAAGGCTAGCTTTCCGCCTAAGGGTGCTTCTAGTTGTTCCCTGGTAGGCAGCTTCAGAGCCAAGTCACTGATTGTCCTGTGGAAGTGGTAGTGGCTGGATCTGCAGCAGTACTTCGCTGGTTGCTAGGCTGCCACCGACGTCCCCTGTAGGCACCTCTGGATTGACCTCTGCCTCTTGTGCGCCTATTCCTGCCTCTCTGTGTTCTGTTGGTGTCTGGAAAGGACCAATTCTTGGAAGGCCAGTTCCTACTAAACCTTGGAGGCTGGACCTGTAAGAAATCCTTGACTGTCTGGACAGATTTTGCTTTCTCTTCCACCTTCTTCAGCACCTGCTGTGCAGGAGGGCCAAACAAATTGTGTTTATCCATGGGCGCATCTAGGAGCTTTGATTTTACATGGTCTGGTAATGACTGCTCTTTTAACCATGCATGCCTTCTGATCACTGTACCAGTCATAGCTGATCTAAAGGAAGACTCCAGTGCATCATAGCCACATTTTAAGGAATGGTTACTGACCTGCTGTATGTTATGTACCATTTCCTGAAGAGACTTTCGATCTAAAGCTTCAGGTGAGGACAACTTTTTAGATAACTGATCTAACAAATTCCTGATACTGAATCATGTGGAATTGACAGTTTAAGGCCCTAGCCGAAAGAGTAGCAGAAGTATAAACTTTTTTACTCCATCTCTCCAAGGCCCTAGATTCCCTTTCAGAGGGGAGTGGGTTTTTGGCAGAGGTAGCTGCTACAGCCTTGGGGCCCTGTGAAATAGTTTCAGGATCTGCAAAAGGAGCCTTATACAAGTGATTATGTGTGTCCGGAACCCTGTAGTATCTGTCGGGCTTAGCAGGGGCCGGAGGGAGTGAATCGGGAGCAGTACAAGCATCATTAAATGCATCATCCACAACTGTAAGTACTGGAGGAATGGCTAAAGGCCTATGCTGTGGCAAATGCAAAAAGGTCCTAAGCCTTTTCCTAGAGTCTGAGAAATCCTGACCCTGCCATTGAAATTGTTCCCTCATAGCATGCAAGGTTTCCCCAAAAGAAAATTCCTCAGGAGGAGAGGCAGAAGGAATGGAGTCTTCTGCATCAGAGTCCTCATATGGAGAATAAGGGCCCTCAGGAGGGTTTGTATTTTCCGATTCATCTGAGGAGTAATCAGTAGAAACTGGCTCAGGGGGTTCTGCTCTAGGCCTCTTCTCTGGAGGGGGTTGAGAGGCCCTATCAGGGTCCCCTGATCAAAGAAAGGAGATCCTCTGCTAGACTAAGCATTTGAGTACTAGAGCTAGGCCTGTGAGGGGGCTTTAGTAGGCACGGCCTTGGAAGATTTAGCTGCTTTAGCCCTGGCAAAGGCCTTAATTGACATGGATGCCGGGGGCCTAGCAGCTCCACGTGCAGGAGTAGATACATCTAGGGGAATAGTATCCGATAAATCCTGAGAAACTGTAAGAGCAGGTGGAATTTCAGTAGCAGATTCAGCCATGCTAGAAGAGGCCTCAGTAGTAGGAGGCATGCTTTCGGCCGAAGGAAGAACCACAGACTCTGTTTCAGCCGAAACAGAGACACTTGCGGTTGGCTTAACCGCGGTTTCGGCCGAAACCGCGGACCGCGAGTGTCGGTCATTTTCCTTACGCTTTTTAGCTAAATGTGAAGTCGGAGTCTCCAACGGCATGATATAAGCAAAAGCGGAGCCGAAAAACTCTGCAAACTCCGACCGACGTCTAAGCGTCCGTCGGTTGAAGGAAGCACAGGCTAAACAAGCTGCTACGTCGTGGTCTGGGCCTAAACAAGGTAGGCAGTAAGAGTGGAAGTCTTTATGAGGTATTTGTTTCCCACAAGTTAAACAGTTATTCACTTTTTCTGACATCGGCCGAGGCAAGAAAGAGTCCCCAACGGGGTACTTAGCTTTTTAGAAGTCTTCGAAGTAGTATTCGGTAGTAGTAATCTCTGCATCTGACCGACCGGCACTTGCGAACAGCTTCTGCTTCGGGCGCCACGCGGCAAGAAAGACGGAGGAAAATGGCGTCGGCTGATGCCTTTATACCCGAAGAACTGCAGCTATGACGTCGGGTGAAGTGCGACACCAGCCGAGGCCAGACCCAGACTTTGGAATCCGGCCGACCGAAGGGCTGCCTGAGGCCAGGACAACCCATTTGTTAGGACTGCAGATGCATCCTTGAAGGACATCTATAGTTCCGCAGATGCTGCTGGTTCAAAGGGAGGCAGTTAGTTTTTCCAACATGAATTTAAGGTCCCAAGTAGGCACTGGAGGTTTCCTTGGAGGATTGATGTTTTTAATTCCTCCTAGAAACTGTCTTAGAAGAGGATGAGAAAAGACAGGTGGGTCAGTATTGTACTCTGCTGAAATTGCTGAAGCCATTGTGAAGACAGGCCATTGTGGAGCATTTCCGCCAAGTATTCCAGGATATGTGCCATGTTCACCACTGTCGCATCTAGGCCCTTTGTGGTGCTCCAAGTGTGAAAGCTTTTCCATTTTGCTGAAGATGCCTTTCTTGTGGAAGGTTGGCGAGCCTTCCATGATGATATCCTTCACTCTCTTGGACAGCTTATCCTGAGGAGGAGTCAAGGTATTTTCCAGGCTGTTAGTTGCAAGGTTTTCAGGTTGGAATGCAGAGTTTTGTAATTGTGCTGTCAGGAGAAGTGGCCATTGAGGAAGAGGCCATGGTTTTGTGCGTGACATGCTCTTTAACAGTGGGTACCAGTGCTATCTTGGCCAGTCCGGAGCTATCGGGATTACTTTTGGCTGCTCTGTCCTGATCTTCAGTAAGACCTTGGTCAATAATGGAAGAGGTGGAAATGCATACACTGTTAGAGTTTTCCAGCTGAAAGAGAGGGCGTCCACTTTCCATGCTTGTGGGTGGTATGTCCTTGAGCAGAATTTCTTCAGCTGATTATGGGGGAGCAAAAAGATCTATGTCCGGCCTTCCCCATGATAGTGTTATCTGTAGGAAGATGTCTGGGTGCAGCATCCATGATATTTCTGCTTAAGCTGTCCGCCAGTATATTGTCTTTTCCTGGCACAAACTGGGATTGCAGCTCTATATTGAGTTTAAAGGAAAGTTCCCATAGAGTCATTGCCAGTCTGCAAAGAGTGTAGGAATGGGTGCCTCCTTGCTTGTTTATGTACCACATGACTGTGGTGTTGTCTGTCATTAGCAGGTGGCCTTGATGCAGAAAGAGTTTGAAGGCCTCGATTGCATGCATCACTGCCAGCATTTCCTTTTGGTTTATGTGCATGCGTAGCTCCCTTTGTGACCATAGTCCTTGAATACATCTGCCTTCCATGTGTGCTCCCCAACCGTGGTCTGAAGCGTCCGTTGTAATGGTTTGGCTGGCTATTGGTTTGCTGAAGGGCAGACCCATGTTTGACTGGCTTGCTTGAGCCCACCACAGAAATTCCTTTTGGAGGCATAGAACGAGTGGGATCAAAGTTTCTAAGCTGTGACTGTGCCGAGTCCATAAACTCCCTAGGTACCATTGTAGTTTCCTCATATGCAGCCTTGCTTGTGGAATCAGAAGATTGCAAGATGCCATGTAACCCAGGGCCTGCAGAATTTTCCTTGCAGTCAGCAGAGTTTGTCTTGTCAGATTCTTGAAGTAATCCGGTAGTGGTCTGTTTTTCTTCTGTGAGAAAAGCCATTTGGGTGGTTGTGTCTAGATCTGCACCCAGAAAAGTTATTCTTTGGGATGGAACAAGTCTTGATTTGTGAATGTTGACTGTATATCCCAAGGCCTGCAGTAGGTGGATGGCATAACTCAAGTCCTTTACCAAAGTTTGCTGGCTGTCCGCTTGTATAAGGCAGTCGTCCAGATATGGGTATATTTGAATCCCCTGAAGTCTGCAGTGTGCAATTACTGATGCCAGGCATTTCGTGAATACTCTGGGCGCAGTAGATAAGCCAAAGGGCAATGCTGAGAATTGATAATGCTCTGAACCTGCAAGAAATCTGAGGTGTCTTCTGCAACTTTGTCTGATAGGGACATGCAGGTATGCCTCCTTGAGGTCTAGAGTCACCAGCCAAGACCCCCTGCCCAGCATGGGAAGGAGTTGCTGTAAAGTCAGCATTTTGAATTTTGGCACAATGAGATAAGTATTCAGTGTGGACAAGTCGAGAATAGGCCTACATTGATTTTCTTTTCTTGGAACAAGGAATAGTCTGGAATAAAATCCTTGGCCTTGTTCTGAAAGAGGAACCTTTTCTATAGCTTTCATTTGCATTAAGTTGGAGATTGGTTTCAAAGCCTCTGCCCTTTGATTTAGTGGCAGGTCTGGCATGCCTTTTCTTTTTGACAATGTGTGAAAATGGAACCTGTGTCCTTTGCCTATTATTTGCAGTGTCCATTTGTCTCTTGTAATACTGTGCCAATTTTCTGAGAATAAAGAAAGCTTTCCGCCCAAAGGTGCTTCTAATTGAGCCCTGGTTGGCGGAGTCAAAGCAAAGTCATTGAGTCTGTCCTTGTGCAGTAGTTGTAGGTCCTGCACTACCTCTCTGGTTGGGAGGCTGCCATTGACGTCCTCTGTAGGAGCCTCTAGCTTGCCCTCTACCTCTGGCACACCTGTTCTTGCCTCTCTGAAATCTTTGTGTCCGGAAAGGACCAATTCTTGGTAGGCCAATTTCTGCTGAATCTTGGTGGTTGAACTTTTAGAAAATCTTTAACTGTTTGTACAGATTTTGCCTTTTCCTCAAATTTCTTTAAGACCTCCTGAGCAGTGGAGCCAAATAACTTTTGCTTCTCCAGTGGAGCATCCAGAAGCTTAGCTTTAACATGGTCTGGCAGAGATTGTTCCTTCAGCCAAGCATGCCTACGTATGACTGCACCTGTCATAGCTGCCCTACATGAAGCTTCCAATGCATCATAACCACACTGCAAAAAATGGTTGCCAACCTGCTGGGAGTTATGTACCAGATCCTGAAGTGATTTGCGATCTAGGGGTTCAGGTGAAGACAGTTTCTTATGCAATTCATCTAACAAATACTCTTGGTACTGTATCATAAGAAATTGACAATTTAATGCCCTCATAGAAACAGTATCCGAAGTATACACTTTTTTACCCCATCTCTCTAAAGCCCTGGACTCCCTTTCAGAGGGGAGTGGATTTTTTGTAGTGGCAGCTGCAACCCCTTTAGGGCCCTGGGAAATAGTTTCTGGATCAGCAGAGTGGGCCTTGTAAAGAAAATGATGCGAGTCCGGGACCCTGTAGTATCTATCGGGTTTGACAGGGGCCAGAGGAAGAGTGTCAGGGGTTATGCTAGACTCAGAGTACACATCATCAATGACATTCAAAACAGGAGGAATAGCCAAAGGTCTATGCTGAGGTAAATGCAGAAAAGTTCTTAATCTTTTCCTGGAATCAGAGAATTCCTGGCCCTGCCATTTGAAATGCTCTCTCAGTGTGAAGGGTCTCCCCGAAAGACAGTTCTTCAGGAGGGGAGGCCGAGGGGATAGATTCCTCTGCATCAGAATCCTCGTAGGCCGAAAAAACCTCCTCCTGGTAGTCCGAGAGAGCAGAGCCATCAGAGGCCTCCTCTGAGGAGTGGGGATCAGAGGGCTCAACCCTGGGCCTTTTGTCTAGAGGAGGTTGAGAGCCCCTGTCCGGATGGGGTTGAGAGCCCCTAATTAAGAAAATAAGGTCCCCTGCTAAAGTTAGAATCTGTGAACTTGTAGTGGGGTCCCTGAGGAATAACCCTGGGAGGCATAGCTTTTGTGTGTTTAGCAGCTTTAGCCCTGGTGAAAGCCTTTATAGACATGGATGCAGGAGGCCTGGCTGCACCACGTGCTGGTGTAGTTTTGTCTAGAGGAATGGTGTCGGAAGTTTCCAAGACACCAGTTTCAAAAGGAAATTCAATAACCGACTCAGCAGGGGCCTCCGGGGCCGAGGTTGTCGGTTGAGCGGTTTCGGGGGTCGGAAGTACCAAGGACTCTGTTTCAGCCGAGACAGAGACACTTGTGGTAGGCCTGGCCGTGGTTTCAGCCGAAACCGCTGCCCGCGTGCGTCGGTCCTTGTCCTTCCGTTTCTTTGTTAAAGGTGAAGTCTGAGTCTCCGATGGCATATTGTATGAAAAACTAGCCCCAAAAAATTCCTCTGCAAACTCCGCCCGACGTCTAAGAGTGCGTCGGTTGAAGGAAGCACAGGCTGAACAGGCTGAGACGTCGTGGTCTGGGCCTAGGCAGGGGAGGCAGTAAGAGTGGAAATCCTTATGAGGTATTTGTTTCCCACAAGTTAAGCAATTATTAACTTTATCTGACATCGGCTGAGGCAAGAAAGAGTCCCCAATGGGGTACTTAGCTTTTGAAGTCTTCGGCAGCTGAATTACAGGAGCTGGCCGACCGGCACTTGCGAACTGCTTCTGCTTCCGGCACCATGCGGCAAGAAAGACTGGGGAAGATGGCGTCGGCTGACGCTTTTATACCCCAGGCGCTCTGACGTCGGGGAAAAGGGCGACATCAGTCGATGCCAGACCCAGACTTTGGAATCCGGCCAACCGAAGGGCTGCCTGAGGCAGGACAACCCATATGTGATGACTGCAGATGCATCCTTGAAGGACATCTGGTAGTGACTGGCTCCAAGCCTGAACTGGAGGTGACCTTTTGGAGTGTCTGTTCATTTTGATATGATAGTTTGCATCCTTCGGGTCTTATCAAGCAAATTCAACTGTCCATTTACATTAGAAGTAGCATAGACTGGACCATAACCATCCTGAAAAGGACCTTGACAGTTTTTGAACTAGAAATAGTACAGTTGTGTACACTTACCATAAATGTAGATGTTCAAGTGTATTCACTGTTGCAGTCATTACATTTGGGTAATCCTGCTGGCAGGTTGCCCTCAGTCGGCCTGAATTCCAAAGTCTTGGGTCCTGCGTCTGCTGTTGTCGCCCCTTCCCTGACGTCAGGGGTATTTAAAAAAGCAGCCAATGCCATTTTTAGTTTTTCTTGCCCCAGATGTCAGGTGCCCCCAAAAAGGGTGGTCAAAATTTATATCTATATATAAAATATACATGCAGCAATATAACTACCTTCATCCACCAGCAAATACACCACATAGGTTCCATCAGAAGAAAAGGGGGGGGGGGGGTGGCGGGTGGGTAACCTGGACTGCAACAGTGAATACACTCAAACATCTACATTTATGGTAAGTGAACACAACTGTTCTATGTTCTTCGTGTTTCACTGTTGAAGTCGATACATTTGGGTAGATTCCCAAAGCTATGGTTGTGAGGCTGGAGCTAAACAGCATTAGGAGCGGCAATGAGACCCCGCAGAACTGCAGTGGCAAAGCCTGCCCTGGATTTAGAGTAGAGTGGTAGATTATAGTGCTTTGTAAAGGTGTGCACTGAACTCCAAGTACCTGCCTCTAAAATGTCCTTGGTTGGTACTCTGAGAAAAGCTGCTGAAGGGGTTGCAGCTCTGGTGGAATGTGGCCTAATGCCCTTAGGCACTGGCTTTCCATGGTATAAGTAGCAGAAATTAATGCAGTGGCCTATCCATTTTGAAATAGTCTGTTTTGAGATAGCCTTTCCTTGTAATCCTGCTGCATATGTCACTAATAATTGCTCTGTTTTTCTGAAAACTTTGGTTCTGTCCAAGTAGAATCTAAGCGGTCTGTGTACGTCTAAAGAATGCAGAATTCTTTCCCCCTTGTTCTGTGGATTTGGATAAAAAGTTGGCAGATGAATGGTTTGGTTAACAGCCACACTGGACACCACTTTAGGCGTAAATGTTTGTCCGGATAAAAAATGATAAAGGTTCCACAGCCATGAGTGCCTGTAGCTCTAAAACTCGTCTTGCAGAAGTTATTGCTAGGAGCAGAGCTGTTTTCCAAGATAAAAATTTTAAATCAGCAGTAGCAGCTGGCTCAAAAGGAGGCAGGGCGAGTTTTTCCAAGACATAGTCGAGGTCCCATGCAGGCACTGGTGATCTCCTTGGAGGACTTACATTTTTGCCTCCTCTGAGGTACTGCTTTAATAAGGGATGAGAAAAAGATTGCTGGCTCTGCATTGTAATGTGCAGAAATGGCAGAGGCATGAATTTTAATAGATGAGAAAGATAGGCCTTTGTCCAGCATCTCAGTTAAGTATAGTAAAATCTGAGGAATATTTGGCACAGCTGTAGCTGTTCCTTGTGCCTCGTTCCAAGCACAGAATTTCTTCCATTTTCCAGCATAAGATTTTCTAGTACTAGGCCTTCTGGCTTCCAAAATGACATTCATCACAGCTTTGCTGAGAGGTGTGTTTTGTATGGACTACATTATCCGCCATGCTGCCAGGTTTAAAGTCTTGAGCTGGCTGTGCAGGATCCAATTGTTTTGCTGGGACAGTAGATGTGGTACTTGAGGTAGGGTCCAAGCTGGGCATTGAGACAAGCTCCTTAATTATTGGGTACCAATGCTGGCAGGGCCAGTCTGGTGCAATCAGTATCATCTTTGGCTTCTCCTGTCTGACCTTTAGGAGTACCTTGGGGAGGAGAGGCAGAGGGGGAAAGGCGTACACAGGTTTTTCCAGATGAAGGATAGGGCGTCCACTTTCCATGCTTGTCTGTAATAAATCCTTGTGCAGAATCTTTGTAGTTGTGAGGGGATGCAAATAGATCTATGTCCGGCATCCCCATTTCCTTATGCTGAGGACTTGTGGATCCAGCTGCCACTCATGGGGATCCATGAGGTTTCTGCTTAGTTCATCTGCCAGAGCATTTTTCCTTCCTGGCAGGAATTGTGCCTGTAGATGTACTTGGTAAGTCAATGCTGTGTCCCACAAAGTCATATCTAGTCTGCAAAGGGGGTAAAAATGCGTGCCCCCCTGCTTATATACCGCATGACCGTGGTGTCTGCTTTTATCAGTAGTTGAAGTAGATCCTTGAAGGCTGTCAGGGCATTTTGAACAGCTAGCATCTATTTTTGATTGATATGTAGATGCATTTAGTTTGAGGTCCATGTTCCCTGAATGCATCTTCCTGCCATGTGGGCCCCCCAGGCATAATCTGACGCATCCGTTGTTAGTGTCTGCCTGGCTGGGGGTAATGTGAACGGCTGTCCCTTGTTTTGGTGACGAGCCTTTGCCCACCACTGAAACTCCTGTTGCAGGCAGGGAATGAGAGTGATTATAGTTTCCAGGCTGTGGTAATGTTGAGTCCTGCCATGTGGGCCCCCCAGGCATAATCTGACGCATCCGTTGTTAGTGTCTGCCTGGCTGGGGGTAATGTGAACGGCTGTCCCTTGTTTTGGTGACGAGCCTTTGCCCACCACCGAAACTCCTGTTGCAGGCAGGGAATGAGAGTGATTATAGTTTGCAGGCTGTGGTAATGTTGAGTCCAAACACTTTAGGTACCATTGAAGTTCTCTCATATGCAGTCTTGCATATGGAATTAGTAGGATGCAAGATGCCGTGAAACCCAAAGCCTGCAGAATTTTTCTTGCAGATAACTGGGCCTTTGTTGCTAACATTTTGAAGTAGGTAGTCAGTCGTCTGTCTGGCATGAGATAAGCCATCTGGGCAGTTGTATTTAAGCTTGCACCCAGAAATATTATCTCTTGAGGGTACTAGTTTTGATTTCTATTCGTTGACTGTGTACCCTAGGCATGTTAGAAGTTTTTTCACAAACGCCAGATGCTGTAGAAGAAAGTTTTTGTTCTCTGCCTCTGCTTGAATTAGACAGTCATCCAAGTAAGGATATATTTGTATTCCTCTGTCTGCAGAATGCAATTACTGGTGCCAGGCACTTTGGCTTATCTACTGCGCCCAGGGTGTTTACATAGGGCAGTGCAGACAATTGGTAATACATTGAGCCAGCCTTGAATCTGAGGTATCTTCTGCAAATGTCTGATTGGGACATGCAGGTATGCCTCTTGGGTCTAAAATTATAAGCCAAGCGTTCTTGCCCCAGCTTGGGCAGTAGCTGCTGCAAAGTCAACATTTTGAATTTTGGTAAATCCAGGAATGTATTCAGAATAGATAGGTCCAGTATTGGCCTCCCGCTTTGTCCTTTCTGGGTACCAAGAACAGTAGAGTAAAATCCTTGTCCCCGCTCTTGCACTTGTTGAATGGCCCCTCATGTCCATGAGGGATACTTGTTTTTGTGCCTCTGCCCATTGATTTACTGGCAGATCTGGCCAACCGTTTGTCTTTGGCAGGGTATGGAAATGGAACTTGTAGCCTTGTGACTCAATATTTAGAACCCACTTGTCCCGGGTTATAATGTGCGAATTTTGAGAAAAAAGTGCTAATTTTCCCATTAAGGGTGCTGCCAGGAAATAAGTGCTTGTTGCAAGCAGGGGAAGTCATTGGGACCGTTTCCTGTAAGGTTGCGATTTGTCTTTTCCACTTTTGGAGGTAGAAGCACCCCGTTGCTTTGACCTGTATGAACCTTGAGCCTGGGATCTGCCTCTAGGCCATCTGGGTCTAGCCCTTTGAGGTCTGACACTGGAAAGGACCAATTCTTTGTTGGCCGGTGTCTACTAAACCTAGGTGGCTGTACTTGTAAGAAATCTTTGACCGTTTGCATAGATTTAGCCTTGTCCTCCATTTTCTTTAACACCTCTTCTGACTTAACACCAAACAAAGAATCATGCTGTAAAGGTGCATCTAATAATTTTACTTTAACATAATCAGGCAGATTTTGTTCCTTTAACCAAGCATGCCTTCTAATTACAGAACCAGTAACTGCGGCCCTGCAGGAGGCCTCTAAAGAATCAAAACCACATTGCAAAGTATGCTTTCCAACTTGTTCAGCTGCATGCAATATATCCTGCATTTCCTTGTTTTCTGCACATTCTGAATTTAACATTTTCTGTTTAATCAATGCCATGACATGTTGCTGATATTTGAGCATATGAAACTGACAGTTTAAAGCCCTTATAGCCAAGGTAGCAGATGTATAAACCTTTTTTCCCCATCTATCCAGTGCCCTAGAATCCCTATCAGGAGGAGTAGGGTTTTGTGCAGTGGAAGCCTTAACACCCTTGGGACCCTGAGAAATAGTTTCTGGGTCTGCAGCAGGGTTTTTAAAAAGGAATTTATGTGAGTCAGGAACCCTGTAATATCTGTCAGGCTTAACAGGAGCTGGAGGTAAGGAGTCGGGGGTAAGGCTAGACTCTGAAAACACATCTACAATATCTGACACAGGATGGGTGGCTAGTGGCTTGTGCTGAGGTAGTAACAGGAAATCCCAGAGCCTCTTTTCAGACTCTGAAAAATCATGGCTCTCCCAGTGGAAATGCTCCCTCATGGTATGTAAGGTTTCCCCAAAAGAAAAAATCCTCAGGAGAAGCTGAAGGTATGGATTCTTCAGCATTACAATCCTCATGGAGGGAAAATATTCCTGATAAGAAGAGGAATCAGAAGAAATGGAAACCTGATCTGAAGATTGTTAGTCTCTTGCCTAGGCCTCTAATCAGGAGGGGGATGGGAACCCCTGATCAAGGTAATCAAGTCTTCGGCCATTTTGAGCCTCTGTTTTCTGGGCATGGAGGCCTGTCCATGTGGCTCTTGAAGTTGCTTCTTTGCCTTTAAGGTGCTTCAGTCTTTGCCTTTGAAGTCGGTTTAATGTATAGGTGTTTGGGTCTGAATACACCCTCAGAAGCTGGTGCCTGCTCAGCGGCTCCGGACCCATCTGACGGATTGGTGTCCGAGGCTCCAATACTTTGAGTTTCCAGCGGCATGGCAGACTCCACGTGGGAGTTGGTAGCGGCCTGCGACTCTAAAGTAGCAGTCGTCAGGGGCTGCGAAAGCACCTCACTGAGAACCAGCGAACCAGCGACTGGCTTAGGAGAAGCTTTGTCTGTTTTGGATCTCGGCTGTCATTTTCTTTGCATTTTTTGTGAACTCCGGTAGTCGGATGGCTTTCCGACATTTCTGGATAATTAAATCTGCGTCCAAAGTAGTTTAAAGCATAATCATACCGACGCTTAACAGTGCGTTGGTTAAATCTAGCACAAAGCAGACAACCCAGAAAATTATGATCAGTGCCTAGGCAAGGAATACAGTAAAGTACAGTTTTGTACCTACCATAAATGTAGAGGTCCGAACAGGATAGCATCTGCAGTCATAACAAATGGGTTGTCCTGTCGTCAGGCAGCCCTTCGGTCGGCCGGATTCCAAAGTCTGGGTCCGGCTTCGGCTGATGTCGCACTTCACCCGACGTCATCTCTGCTGGTCTTCGGGTATAAAGGCATCAGCCAACGCCATTTTCCTTAGTGTTTCTTGCCCCAGATGCCAGTTGCCCTCTTGGAAAGCTAAATTTTGGATAAATGCCAATGTTTCCAAAAAAAGTAGAAGGCAAACACAAACAATAAGCATGTATGTACATATATACAAACAAATACACCATAAGAGACTCCCCCCCAGCTAGCTAATAGGAGGGTAAATACCCTAGGAGTACCACAGAGAGGAAGGAGGGGGTAATCCTGACTGCAGATGCTATCCTGTTCGGACATCTACATTTATGGTAGGTACAAAACTGTACTATGTCCTTCAAGGTAGCATCTGCAGTCATAACAAATGGGTAGAATACCATAGCCAACTAGGGGTGGAGGAAGAAAAATTATGGTGTAGTTAGGATCCCTTGCAGTACAGCAGTGGCAAACCCTGCTCGGGATCTAGAGTATAGAGGTAAATTATAATGCTTGGCAAATGTATGCACGGAGGTCCAAGTAGCCGCCTCAATGTCCTTGGTTGCCACTCCTCGTAAGAAAGCTGTGGTAGTGGCTGTAGCCCTTGTAGAATGAGGTCTTATGTTCTGTGGAATTGGTTTTCCATGGTAGGAGTAACAGAATCTTATGCAATTTCCTATCCATTTGGAGATTGTCTGTTGGAAATTGCTTTTCCTTCCCTTCCTGCTGCATAGGCTACTAAAAGCTGGTCAGTTTTTCTGTTACCTTTGGTTCTGTCCAGGTAGTAGCGTAACTGTCTATGTACATCCAAGGTATGCAGCAGTCTTTCCCCCCTGTTCTGTGGATTGGGAAAGAAGGTAGGTAGGTGGATTGCCTGGTTTAAAGACACTCTGGATACCACCTTAGGCATAAATGTAGGATTAGTTCTCATGGACACCCTATCTTGATGGAAGATTAGGAAGGGTTGTACTGCCATTAAGGCCTGTAGTTCAAACCCTCCTTGCTGAAGTAATTGCCAGTAGGAAAGCAGTTTTCCATGATAGGTGTTGAAGATCTGCTGTTGCTGCTGGTTCAAATGGAGGGAGTGTCAATTTTTCTAGCACAAAGTTCAAGTCCCATGCTGGTAATGGTGGTTTCCTAGGAGGTTTTACATTCTTGATCCCTCTGAGGAACTGCCTGAGTAGAGGATGAAAAGACAGGTGGATCAAGCTGTATTCTGCTGAAATAGCTGATGCATTTATCTTGATGGAGGAATAAGACAGGCCTGTATGTAGAAGCTCTGCCAAGTACTCCAGGATGTTAGCAATATCTATGTTCGACACATCTTTTCCTCTTTCAGTACTCCAAATGACAAACCTTTTCCATTTTCCTGCATAGTTCCTTCTTGTTGAAGGTCTGCGGGCTTCAAGGATAATGTCTTTAACCCTTTGGGATAGGTCTGGGTTAGTTGCTGCTATGTGATGTTCCAGGCAGTCAGTTGCAATGTTTTTAGGTTTGGGTGCATGATGTTGTAGTTGTTCTGAGTTAACATCAAAGGCATCAGGGGTATTGACCACATTCTCCCCCGAGATATGCTCCTCAGCAATGGGTACCAGTGTTGTCTTGGCCAATTCGGAGCTATCAGGATTATCCTTGGACGTTCCTCTTTGATTTTCAGTAGCACCTTGTGCATCAAAGGAAGAGGTGGAAATGCATATGCTGTCAGGCCTTTCCAACTGAAGGATAGAGAGTCCACCTTCCATGCAAGTGGGTGGCATGTCCTTGTGCAGAATTTTTTGAGCTGGTGATTTGAGTGGGGATGCGAATAGGTCTATTTGTGGCATTCCCCATTTCTTTGTGATGGCCTTGAAGATGTCCGGGTGTAGCATCCATTCGTGAGCATCCGAGGTGGTTCTGCTTAACATGTCTGCTAGGGTGTTTTCTTTTCCTGGCACAAACATTGCCTGTAACTGGATGTTGTAGCTCAGAGCCATATTCCAAAGGTCCAGAGTCAATCTGCATAGGGGGTATGAATGAGTGCCTCCTTGTTTGTTGATGTACCACATGACTGTGGTGTTGTCTGTCCTTATCATTAAATGGCCTTCTTTGAGGAATGGTCTGAATTTCTGTATTGCTAGTTTTACTGCCAGCATTTCTTTTTGGTTTATGTGCAGGTGCAGCTGGTCTTGAGTCCACAATCCTTGTATGCATTTGTCCAACATGTGCACCCCCCAGCCTAGGTCTGAGGCGTCCGTTGTGATGGTTTGGCTTGCTTGAAAGTTGTGGAAGGGTAAGCCTGGGTTTGACTGGCATGTTTGAGCCCACCATAGGAACTCCTGTTTCAGGCATGGGATTAGTGGGATTTCGTTTCTAAGCTGTGCCTGTGTTGAGACCATAAATTCTTTAGGTACCACTGTAGCTTTCTCATATGCAGTCTGGCATGTGGGACCAAGATTATGCATGATGCCATGAAGCCCAAGACCTGCAGTACTTTTCTTGCTGTTAGTTTGTTCTGCTTTGTTAATGCCAAGAAGTAAAGAGGGAGTTGTTTTTGTTTTTCTGCAGTTAGGAATGCCATTTGTTTTACTGTGTCCAAATCCGCACCCAAGAATGTTCTTGTTTGGGATGGTATCAGTCTTGACTTTTGTAAATTGACCGTGTATCCCAGGGCTTGTAGTAAGTAAATGACTCTTTGTAGATCTGTTGTCAGCTTGCTTTTGTTGTCCGCTTGTAACAGGCAGTCGTCCAGGTATGGATAAATTTGTATTCCCTGTAGCCTGCAGTGAGCGATTACTGATGCCAGGCATTTTGTAAATACTCTGGGCGCAGTAGATAAGCCAAAGGGCAATGCTGAGAATTGATAATGCTCTGATCCTGCAAGAAATATGAGGTATCTTCTGCAATTTGGTCGTATGGGGACGTGCAGGTATGCCTCCTTGAGATCTAGAGTTACCAGCCAACACTCCTTGCCCAGCATGGGAAGAAGTTGCTGTAGGGTCTGCATTTTGAATTTTGGGACAATGATGTATGTGTTTAAGACGGACAGGTCGAGAATAGGTCTCCAACTTTTCTCTTTTCTTGGTACTAGGAAGAGTCTGGAGTAGAATCCTTTGCCCTGTTCTGTTATTGGTACTCTTTCCACAGTTCTCATCTTTGTTAATTCTGCTATCTGCTTTAGAGCTTCTGTTTTTTGATTTGGAGGTAGGTTTGGCATTCCTCTTTTTACTGGTAAGGTGTGGAAGTGGAACCTGTAGCCTTGGTCTATGGTTTGCAAAATCCACTTGTCTTTTGTGATAGTGCCAATTTTTCGAAAATAAGGCTAACTTTCCGCCTAAAGGTGCTGCTATTTGCTCCCTGGTAGGCGGTGTTAGAGCCAAGTCACTGTGAGTGTCCTGTTGTAGTGGCAGTGGTTGTGTCTGTGCTTCTGTTATTGCCTTGCCACTGTCGTCCTCTGTAGGCACCTCCTCTGGATTGATTTCTGCCTCTAGAGCGTCTATTCCTGCCTCTGAGATTTTGAGGAGTCTGGAAAGGACCAATTTTTGTCAGGCCAGTTCCTGCTAAACCTTGGGGGCTGAACCTGTAAGAAATCCTTAACTGTTTGTACAGATTTTGCCTTTTCTTCCATTTTCTTCATTACTTGCTGAGCAGGTGTACCAAATAGACTGGCCTTATCTATAGGAGCATCTAACAGCTTTGCTTTAACATGATCCGCAAGACCTGTTCTTTCAACCATGCATGTCTTCTTATCACTGTGCCAGTCATGGCTGATCTAAATGAAGCCTCCAGTGCATCATAGCCACATTTTAAAGAATGGTTACTAACCTGTTGGATGCTATTCACCATTTCTAAAACATATTTCTTATCTAAGGAGTCATCAGAGGACAGCTTCTTAGTTAACTGATCAAGCATAAACTCTTGGTATTGGATCATATGAAACTGACAGTTTAAAGCTCTAGCTGAGAGAGTAGCAGAGGTGTAAACTTTTTTCCCCCATCTCTCTAAGGACCTGGATTCCCTTTCAGAAGGAGTAGGGTTTTTTGCTGAGGTCAAGGCTACTGCCTTAGGCCCCTGGGATATAGTCTCAGGATCTGCAAGAGGGGCCTTGTATAGGTGGTGATGAGTGTCTGGTACCCTGTAAAATCTATCTGGTTTGGCAGGGGCTGGAGGTAAAGTATCAGGAGCAGTGTAAACATCATTAAATGCATCATCCACAACAGGCAGTACTGGAGGTATAGCTAAGGGCCTATGTTGTGTTAAGTGCAGAAATGTCCTAAGCCTTTTTCTTGAATCTGAGAAATCTTGTCCCTGCCATTGGAATTGTTCTCTCATGGCATGTAAGGTTTCCCCCAAAGGAAAATTCCTCTGGCGGAGAGGCAGATGGAATGGATTCTTCAGCATCGGAATCTTCATATGTAGACAAAGGAGCCTCTGGCTGGTCAGTAATGTCTGAGTCATCCGCAGAATCATCAGAGGACACTGGCTCGGGGCTCTGCTCTAGATCTGTTTTCTGGTGGCTGAGAGCCCCTGTCTGGGTAAGATTGGGATCGCGTAATTAAGGATATTAAATCCTCTGCCAGAGTAAGCATTTGTGAACTAGAAGTGGGCCTGTGTGAGGGGGGCTTAACAGGCACTGATTTAACAGTTTTGGCTGCTTTAGCCCTGGCAAAGGCCTTAATAGACATGGCTGCAGGAGGCCTAGCAGCACCACGTGCTGGGGTAGAGACATCCAAAGGGATGGTGTCTGATAAATCACTAGGAACCACAGTAGTAGGCAAAACTTCTGAGGCCGATTCAACTAAGGTAGTAGGAGCCTCAGTAGTAGTCATGGATTCGTCAGAAGATTGACCGGTATTCTCGGTTTCGGCCGAAACCGAGACACTCGCGGCTTGCTTAACCGTGTTTTCGGCCGAAACCGCGGACTGCGAGTGTCGGTCTTTTTCTTTGCGTTTAACAATTTGGGAAGTCGGAGGATCCGACGGCATAATGTACGCAAAATCTGAGCCGAAAAACTGTTCAGCAAACTCCGACCGACGCCTAAGCGTTCGTCGGTTGAAGGAAGCACAGGCCGAACAGGCTGCTACGTCGTGGTTTGGGCCTAAGCAAGGCAGACAGTAAGAGTGGAAATCTTTATGAGGTATTTGTTTCCCACAAGTTAAACAGTTATTGACTTTTTCTGACATCGGCTGAGGCAAGAAAGAGTCCCCAACGGGTACTTGGCTTTTAGAAGTCTTCAAGTAGTATTCGGTAGTAGTAATCTCTGGATCTGACCGACCGGCACTTGCGAACAGCTTCTGCTTCGGGCGCCACGCGGCAAGAAAGACTGAGGAAAATGGCGTCGGCTGATGCCTTTATACCCGAAGACCAGCAGAGATGACGTCGGGTGAAGTGCGACATCAGCCAAAGCCGGACCCAGACTTTGGAATCCGGCCGACCGAAGGGCTGCCTGACGACAGGACAACCCATTTGTTATGACTGCAGATGCTACCTTGAAGGACATCAGTGAAAATCCTTATGAGGTATTTGCTTCCCACAAGAAATACAATTAACTTTTCTTGACATCGGTTCTGGAGCAAGAAAAACGTTTCCCCAACGGGGTACTTAGCTTTATAGAAGACTTCGGTCCTGAAATTCGAACTCGAAAATCTCAAGAGTCGGCCGACCGGCACTTAAAACTGCTTCTGCTTCGGGCACCGCACGGCAAGAAAGACTGGAGAAAAAGGCGTCGGCTGCTTCTTTAATACCCCCTGATGACCTGATGTCAGGGAAGGGGTGACGACAGCCGACGCAGGACCCAAGACTTTGGAATTCAGACAGACTGAGGGCACCTAGCCAACAAGATTACCCAAATGTAATGACTGCAACAGTGAAACACAAAGAACATCTTTTTTTACCACCATGTTGACTCCTGGAGAAGGATCTTTCTGGGGTAGAAAAACTGATTCTGATGGCAGTCTTTCCATCCTTCTTGCTACAGAAGTGTCTCAGACACTGGGCTCAAACAATGTTTCAAATGGTGCACTGATGAATGATTCAGAAAAAGGTTCCAAAAAGTCGCACAGCCACATCAAGGCAAGACTACTAACTGAATGCCTGAACCGCTGGCCCTCGAGCTGCCTTTCTGCCACATGGGAAATTAACCTCATGGATACATTGAAAATATTGCAGAGTGGAAAGAGAATAAAGGTAAGAGAGAAAGTGACTCATCTGATAAGTTGTAAAACTCTGGAGCTTGAGCAAAAAGATCACATTGCTTCCCGTCAGAGCAGCAAATGAGATGGGAGGTAGTCTAGGAGAAATGACGAATTATGGATAGGGGACGAGCTTGAGCTTCGAAGCCTAAAGCTTCGGAAGCAGCAGAATCAGATCAGAGGGTCAGATCAGATGCCCACAGGTTGAGGGACATGTGAAAAAGTGACATCAGAACGTTAATTTACTCAAAAAAAAAAAAAAAAAAAAAAAAAAGGAGTGAATGAGGTAAAGTTTGAGGATCAATCATCAAAAGCAGTACTTATGTTCATAGGTAGGTACTAGGCTACTGGCCCTATGGCCTATATAAGCCTAGCCATAAAGGTACACTGGCTTTTTAAAACTATTTTCCTGTGCCCTGTCTAGCAGAGCTACAGAGGTGATCCCCAGGGTGACTTTCCTATTTCCCATCCAATCAAAATTTTTCTTGAGTGCTAATGAGCTTTGTTTGATATACATAGGTAGTTTGTTCCAGAATATGGGAAGTCACTAGGACAGGAATCTATCCCTCCAGCATATTCTGTTTATTGTGGTGACAAGGTTTAGGTCCCTAGAGTGTGTAGCTCAGAGGGATTGGGATTTCTTTAAGTGGAGCATGTCAAACAGCCCTGCGTATGACATAGCTTTGTATGTTAGGCAGAGATCGCCTCTGAGCAGGCGATATGCAATGGAGTAAAGCTGGAGTTTTTTTTTGAGACTGTCTGTGTAGGGCGTCTGAGGCCGGTAATCCTTTTTGTGAGGTATTTCTGCGGCCTTCCCAGTTGTTGTAGAGGTCTTGTGAGGTACATACCAAAAGAGGCGTTGTACTCTAATGGGTCTAATGAGTGACGAGTAGAGGGGGAAGAATGACCTCTTTTCCTGGATGGGAAACCTTTTGTGATGAGGTGTGCCATGTAAAAGAATTTCCTTACTGTGGCGATGTGATTATCAAGGAGAAACTAGTGTCCACCTGTGTCCCAAGGTCTCTTAACACACTTTTCAGTGTCAAGTAGACCACCTATGTGGCAGCTCATGGGTACAGAGTTTTTACCCAAGGGGATGACAACGCACTGTTTGGCATTGAGCTTGATAATGTACTGGAAGGCTATGCTACACTATACCAAGTAGAAGCTTATGCCCACACTAGTAGAAGGCATTACAGGAAGAGGGGGACAGAAGTGATTAGCTCTCTGCAAGTGGCTATTCGTTTCAAATGCTCATGCTTTATATACAGTCTACACACAGGACTCCTAATAGACTATGTAGAATGGATGGCCTCCAGAAGGTAAAAAAAACTGAACAGAAAGTAAAAAAAAAAAAAAAACACACAAGAAAAGCTAAACCTGTGTGTGTGTGTGTGTGTGTGTGTGTGTGTGTGTGTGTGTGTGTGTGTGTGTGTGTGTGTGTGTGTGTGTGTGTGTGTGTAAGCAGCACTCCAGTAACTTATTTTCTTTCAGTATACGGTTTTCTGCAATTATTTTCCAAGATTTTCTGCCAAATACAAATGAAACAAACTTTAGGGGCTTCAGGAACAATGAAATTCACAGCAGTTCATTTCCTGGAGGGAAAAAAATGCTGCTTTCAACTGTAACATTATTCCTGGCAAGGAATACATGACTGAAAGAACACAACTGTAAGCATTCTGCACTCATACCCTTTTAGGATCATGAACATATGTTTACTTAATACTTGGAATTTGATGAGCTAAGCTTTTGCATGCTGTTCAGTTTCAAAAACAATTTTCAAAAACTTCAGAATACAAAAGAACACCACAATGCTAAACAAATTGACCTCTTAAAACAGATTACTTTTCGCCATCTAATCAAATCCAATAAGCAGATATTCAGCAATTTATCTTAATGGCAGAATAATATATGGCATGCCTTGTTTAGTGCCATTTGTTTCCAGAAACAGTACTCTCTCTCTCAATACTATTAAGAACACACAGACATAAAATGTATGATCTGTTGTCCAAACATCATGAAGACTATGGGAATCTGCACAAGTTAGTCTCTGGTGCACAACAAAAAGCATAGGGTACAGCAAAGTGCAGCACAGCAACAACCTGCGAAGGTCAGTGTAGCACACACAAGGAGACACCACATACAATCTTGAACACTGTCACATCTTCCAAAGTACTTTGCTGGTATTTGTACCGTTACATTTATGTAGGTGTATAGATGCTGTTGTGACCTTCGGCTCTTCCCATTTAGGGGTCACCACAGTGGAACTCCGGTCCACTAATGATTGGCAGTTGACTTATGTACCGAGTTGCCAGCCCTGACGCACAACCTTCAACGAAGCTACGCCCATTCACGCACATCTCCACACAGAAGACGCTTTAAATGTCTCGAACCGGACAGCGTCTTACTGTGAGGCGACAACGCTGATATTTTAAAAGCAACTGTTAGTAAAAGCATGATTATTACTTCCACAAAACTCTAGAACTATGATTGCCAACCTAAATGGGCAATTACCTGAGCTTTTTGCACACAATCTACCAGTGATGGCTTTCTATTGCTCATATGCATTCAGGCATTTAGCAAAGTTTGTGTACATTAAGCACTACAGTTTGCAGGTGGTTTCCAAACACTGAACAGTGGAATCTGTTTACCTGTGCAGTCATGACAGTTTTATACTGAAGTGGTACGGACAACAAAATCAAGGCCCAGAAAGTACAGTTGTGTACTTACCATAAATGTAGATGTTAGAGTGTATTCACTGTTGCAGTCATTACACTTGGGTTATCCTGCTGACAGGCTACCCGCAGTCGGCCCGAGTTCCAAAGTCTTGGTCCGGCGTCAGTTGCTGTTGCCTCTTCCCTGACGTCAGTGCGCCAGGGGTATAAAAGATGTTACAGACAACATTTTCTTCATATTTTCTTGCCCCAGATGTCAGGTGCCCCCAGATAGGAAGGCTGGAAAAATAAAAATATGCCAAAAAGCATGCATCTACTAATATAAACATTTCATCTACAAGCAAATACACCACATAGGTTGTATAGAGATGAGTAGTACAGAAAAAGTCCCAGCAATGAAAAGGGGGATGGTGGGTGGGTAAAGTACAGTTTTGTACCCACCATAAATGTAGATGTTAGAGTGTTCACACTGCTGCAGTCATCACACTTGGGTTATCCTGCCATCAGGCGGTCCCACAGTCAGCCCGAGTTCCAAAGTCTTGGTCCGGCATCGGTTGCTGTCACTTCTTCCCAGACGTCAGTGCACCAGGGTTTATAATAGGCATCCAATGCCATTTTCTTCAGTTTTTCTTGCCCCAGATGTCAGGTGCCCCCTAGTAGGTGGGCAATACATACTGCCAGAAACAAGTACAGAAAATACAAATATCTTCAGTTATAAGCAAATACACCACATTTTTTTTTTTTACTTTCTGTTCAGGTTTTTCAGATAGAAAGGTATAGAAAAGTTCAGCTAGTCCAGAGGGGATAGAGGGAGGGTAACCTGGACTGCAGCAGTGTGAACACTAACATCTACATTTATGGTAGGTACAAAACTGTACTATGTTCATCGTGTTACACTGCTGGAGTCATCACACTTGCATCCATAACAGCTTTAGATAGAGGTGGTGGCTGGTTGTTTAGGTAATTTGCCATGCAGCCAGATTTAAAGTCTTGAGCTGGCTGTGTAGAATTGATTGTTTTGCTGAGTGACCAGGTGAGAAATTTGGGGTAAAATCCATGGAGGGCCATGTTCCTTAGTACTGGATACCAGTGTTGGTGTGGCCAGTCTGGAGCAATGAGTATCATTTGTGGTCTCTCTAATCTGACTTTCAGCAGCACCTTTGCTAGAAGAGGCAGTGGAGGAAAGGCATACACTGTTATTGTTTTCCAACTGAATGAGAGGACGGCCACCTTCCAAGCTAGTGGGTGGAATGTCCTTGTGCAAAATTTTCGAAGTTGGTAGTTTTGGGGGTTGGCAAACAGATCTATGTCTGGGCGTCCCCATTTTTGAGTTATTGAAAATACTTGTGGATCCAGTTTTCACTCATGGGGATCCATGATGTTTCTGCTTAGGTAGTCTGCCAATGTGTTTTTCTGTCCTGGCAGGAACTGTGCTTGAAGTTGAACTTGGTAAGTCAGTGCTGTGTTCCACAAGGTCATTGCTTGCCTGCATAGGAGGTAGGAGTGTGTGGTCCCTTGCTTGTTTATGTACCACATAACTGTGGTATTGTCCATCTTTATTAGAAGTTGTCCTGGATGTAAGAGGTCCTTGAAAGCTGTTAGGGCATTCTGTATAGCTAGCATTTCTTTCTGATTGATATGCAGATGCCTTTGATCTATGTTCCATTTGCCCTGAATGCACTGTCCTGCCGTGTGTGCTCCCCAGGCATAGTCCGATGCATCTGTTATAGTTTGCCTGGCTGTGGGCAAGGTGAAAGGCTGACCCTTGTTGAGGTGACATGCCTGTGCCCACCATAGGAACTCCTGCTGAAGGCAGGGAATGAGTGGAATCATTGTTTCCGAGCTGTGGCTGTGCTGTGTCCATACGCTCTTCAGGTACCATTGTAATTTCCTCATATGCAGTTTTGCAAATGGTATTAGGAGTATGCAAGATGCCATGAATCCCAAGGCCTGCAGAATTTTTCTTGCAGGGAGTTGGGTCTTTGTTGCCATCATTTTGAAATATTGAGTCAGCTGTTGTTGCTCGTCTGGCGTGAGATAAGCCATCTGGGCCGTTTTATTCAAGCTGGCACCCAGGAATGTTATGTTCTGTGAGGGCACTAGTTTTGATTTCTTTTTGTTTACTGTGTACCCTAGGCAACTTAAAAGGTGTTTGACAAACGCCAGATGCTTTAAAAGAATGTCCTTGCTTTCTGCTTGAATAAGGCAGTCGTCCAGGTATGGGTATATTTGAATTCCTCTTTGTCTGCAGTATGCAATTACCAGTGCCAGGCATTTTGTGAAGACCCTGGGTGCAGTAGATAAGCCAAAATGCAGTGCAGAGAATTGATAATGAGTTGAACATGCAATCAAGCGGAGGTATCTTCTGCAATTTTGTCTGATAGGTACATGCAGGTATGCCTCCTTGAGATCCAACGTTACTAGCCAAGCCTTCTTGCCCAGCATGGGAAGCTGCTGCTGTAGTGTTAGCATCTTGAATTTGGGTACTTGGAGATAGGTGTTTAGAATTGAAAGGTCCAGAATGGGTCTCCAGGCTTTGTCCTTTCTGGGAACTAGAAAGAGTCTGGAGTAAAATCCTTGTCCTTTCTCCTGTGTAGGTACCTGTTGAATGGCTCTCGTGTCCATGAGAGCTGTAATTTGTTTTTGTGCCTCTGCCCATTGATTTGGTGGCAGGTTTGGCATTCCTTTTATCCTTGGCAAGGTGTGAAAGTGGAATCTGTATCCTTGTGAAACAATGTTTAGGACCCATTTGTATTTTGTAATGATGTGCCAGTTGTCTGCAAAGAGTGATAATTTTCCTCCCAAGGGAGCTGCCAAGAGAAATTTGCTTGGCAGTCTGAGGGTTAAAGTCATTGTGTTTGTCTTCTGTTAGCTTGGGGCCTTGTCTTCTCCTCCTTTCTGGGTAGCGGTAGCGGCACCCCATTGACTAGGTTTGTAAGGGCCTTGTGGCGGACCTCTGCCCCTTGGGCATCTGTATTTGCCCCTCTGTGGTCTGTCAGATGCTGGAAAGAACCAGTTTTTTGTTGGCCAATTTCTGCTGAACCGAGGGGGCTGAACCTGTAAAAAAAAATCCTTGACCGTCTGCATAGATTTTGCCTTATCCTCCATTTTCTTTAAAACCTCTTCTGCCTTCACACCAAATAAAACATCCTGCTGTAAAGGTGCATCCAATAACTTTGCTTTAACATGATCAAGCAGGGTTTTTTCTTTTAACCAAGCATGTCTGCGTATGACAGACCCAGTCACTGCTGCTCTACAGGAACCTTCCAATGAATCAAATCCACATTGTAAAGTATGTTTGCCCACCTGTTCAGCTGCATGTAACAGATCCTGCATTTCCTTGAAATCAGGTTGCTCTGAATGTGTGCCCATTTTTTGTTTTAATTGAGACATTAGGAATTGCTGATATTTTAACATGTGAAACTGGCAATTTAAGGCTCTCATAGCTACAGTAGCTGAGGTGTATACCTTCGTTCCCCATCTATCTAGTGCTCTGGAATCCCGTTCAGAGGGTACAGGATTTTTAGCAATGGAGGCCTTAACCCCTTTGGGACCCTGGGAAATTGTTTCTGGGTCAGCAACAGGGCTTTTATACAGGAATGTGTGTGAGTCTGGGACTCTGTAGTATCTGTCTGGTTTGGCTGGAGCAGGAGGTAGTGAGTCTGGGTTAAGACTAGATTCTAGGTAAACATCATCCACAATGTCTAACACAGGAGGGATAGCAAGTGGTCTGTGCTGGGGAAGTAAAAGGAACTATTGGAGCCTTTTCTTAGAATCAGAATAATTCTGGCCTTCCCAGTGGAAATGTTCCCTCATGGTATGTAAAGTTTCCCCAACGGAGTAGTCTTCTGGAGGAGATGCTGAGGGAACAGACTCTCCAGTATCAGAGTCTTCATAAGGGGGAAAAGAGTATTGCTGTTCCTCAGAAGAATCTGAGAAAATTGAAACCTGATCAGAGGAAGCATAATCCTCCTCTTGTCTTGGCCTTTTTTCAGGAGGGGGATGGGAATCCCTGATTAGGGTAATTAAATCTTCAGCCATCTTAAGCATCTGTTTCTTCGGCATGGGGCCTTGTACTGGAGACTGATGTACAGTCTTTTTAGATTTTAATGGAGTTTTAAGCTTAGCATAAGATTTAATGGTGAGTGTAGTTGGTCTGAAGACACCTTCTGCAACCAAAGGCGTTTCTACTGCACCTGAATCTCCTTCTGCTATGGAGTCGGAAGGGCCTAAAGAAGAACGCTGCGCCGGCCTAGTACTCTCCGCTTGTGAATCAGAAGCCATCTGGGGTTCTAATTCAGCGGTCGTCAGGGGCTGCGTAGGCACCTCACTGAGAACCGGCCCTGCAGAGACCTCTGAGTCTGGTTTGGGTCTAGGCTGCCTATCCTTATCCTTGCGTTTTTTATGCATGTCGATTGCTCCAACGGCATGGTATAATTAAATTTCCTACCAAAGTAATGTCGGGCGAAATCAAACAGTCGTTTGATAGTTCATTTATTAAACCTAGCACAAAACAGACAACCTGAGACGTCGTGGTCTGGGCCTATGCAATGAATACAGTAGGAATGGAAGTCCTTATGAGGTATTTGCTTTCCACAAGAAATGCAATTGTTAACTTTTTCTGGCATCGGACTGAGGCGAGAAAAGGCTCCCCAACAGGGTACTTGGCTTTATTGAAGACTTCAGTCTGAAATTCGATTTGAAAATCTCAGGAGACGGCCGACCGGCACTTGCGAACTGCTTCTGCTTCGGGCACCACACGGCAAGGAAGACTGAAGAAAACGGCGCTGGATGCCTCTTGTATACCCCTGGCGCACTGACATCAGGGAAGAAGCGACAGCAACCGACACCTGACCAAGACTTCGGAACCCGGGCCAACTGCGGGACTGCCTGACGGCAGGATAACCTAAGTGTGATGACTGCAGCAGTGTAACACGATGAACATCCTGGACTGCAACAGTGAATACACTCTAACATCTACATTTATGGTAGGTACACAACTGTACTATGTTCATAGTGTTTCACTGTTGCAGTCATTACACTTGGGTTGAATCCCAAAGCTGAGGTTGGGCGGCTGGGTCTAAATTGGATTTGGAGAGGCTACCAGGACTGCAGTGGCAAAGCCTGCTCTGGATTTAGAGTAGAGGTAAGTGGTAGTGCTTGGTGAAAGTGTGCACTGAGCTCCAGGTTGCAGCTTCTAAAATGTCTTTGGTTGGTACTGCTCTGAGAAAGGCTGATGAAGTGGCTGCTGCTCTGGTAGAATGTGGCCTAATGTCCTTAGGCACTGATTTGCCATGGTGTGCATAACAGAAGCGGATGCTGTGTCCTATCCATTTTGAAATTGAATGCTTTGTTATAGGTTTTCCTTGTGAACCTACAGCATAGGCTACAAACAGTTGCTCAGTTTTTCTGAAAGCTTTTGTTTTGTCCAAGTAGAATCGTAGCTGTCTGTGTATATCCAAAGCGTGCAGAAGTCTCTCCCTTTATTCTGGGGATTTGGTAGAAAGTTGGTAAATGAATTGTTTGGTTCAGGGTCACAGTGGAAACTACTTCTAGCATGAATGTTGGGTCTGTCCTAAGAGAAACCCTGTCTTGGTGAAAAATGATGAAAGGTTCCACAGCCTGCAACTCAGACTCTTCTTGCTGAAGTTATTGCTAGGAGCAGAGCAGTTTTCCATAAGAATTTTATATCAGCTGTGCTGGCTGGTTCAAAAGGAGGCAGTGAGAGTTTTTCTAAAACAAAATTGAGATCCCAAGTTGGTACTGGTGCTCTCCTTGGGGGTCTTATGTTTTTTGCCCCTCTGAGGTACTGTCTTAGTAGAGGATGAGAAAAAAATAGAAGGTTCTGTATTGTAAAGAGCTGAAATAGCAGAGGCATGGATTTTAACTGCTGAGAAAGATAGGCCTTTGTCCAGCATCTCAGTTAGGTATTGTAAAATCTGAGGTATATCTGGAACAAGTGGTTCGAGCCCTTGTGCCTGGTTCCAAGCACAGAATCTCTTCCATTTTTCTGCATAAGATTTCCTAGTGCTGGACCTTCTGGCTTCTAAAATGACATCCATAACAGCTTTAGAGAGATGCAGTCCGAGTGGCTACATTATCTGCCATGCTGCCAGATTTAAGGTTCTGAGTTGACTGTGCAGAATCTGATTGTTTTGTTGAGTCAGAAGATGAGGAATCTGAGGTAAAGGCCAAGCTGGCCCTTGAGACAAGCTCTTTAGGATTGGGTACCACTACTGGTGTGGCCAGTCTGGGGCAATCAGAATCATTTTTGGCCTTTGTCTGTCTTTTAGGAGCACCTTGGAAAGAAGAGGCATTGGAGGGAAGGCATAGACAGTCATGGCTTTCCAGCTGAATGATACAGCATCCACTTTCCATGCTTGAGAATAAGACGTTATGTACCTACCAGAACGTTCCATGTTAGTTGTCTTCATCTCACCTTCTTTCTTGCTGGATGGGTTCGGAGCCAATCCTCTGCTCCAACTTGGCCTTTTTCTAAAGCTCGTGAGCTATTTACTGGCTCGAGGCCTACCCTTATCCCACAATGCTAGGCGTCAGATATCCAGATCTCGTTTGGAAAGCCAACACCAAGGAAAAAACACACTAGTTCCCACCAAAGGTTTACCTACAGTGCTACAAACAGAGGAGGACGTAAACTAAAAACAAGGTCAACCGTAGGAAGAAGGCCTCAAAAGGGATTCTTCTCGGTCCTAACCAGGCTAGGGGGATGGAGGGTTGAACGCAAGAAAGAAGGCGAGATGGAAGACAACTAACATGGAACGTTATGGTAGGTACATAACTTCTTAATGTTAAGTTGTCTATCTCACCTTCATTCTTGTTGGATGGGACAGCGTCCCTAGAACCTTAGCCCTGGGTGGCTCATCGAAACAGACTCTTGAGCACAGTGGAACCAAAATCAGCTCGACTCCTGGAGGCCATATCCAACCTGCAATGCAAAATGAAGGTATGAGGAGTGGCCCATGTTGCTGCAGCACAAATAGATTCCATTGGAAGTCTAGCCTGAAAAGCTATAGACGTAGCCAATGCTCTGGTGGTATTGCTTTTGGTTTTGAAGGAAGCTCTTTATGTCTCAGTTGGTAGATCAAGATAATAATAGGGGCCAGCCACCTGGACAAGGTTACCTTAGAAACTGGCAGGCCCTGCTTTCCCTCAGCATAGGACAGGAAGAGTTTATCCGATTTTCTTGACTGTTTGGTCCTATCCAAATAAAAACGTAACTGCCTGTGAATGTCCAAATAGTTTAACTTTTGTTCACCTCTGTTTGAATAATTATGAAAAAAGACAGGAAGATCAATAGCCTGATTGAGATAAGTCTCTGATGGTATTTTGGGCAAAAAGGAAGGATTAGTCCTGAGTGAAACTGTGAAAAATAAGATATGGAGGGCGAACACAAAGGGCTTGAAGTTCCGATACTCTTCTGGCCGAGGTGATCGCTACTAAGAAGAGAGTCTTCCCAGGAGAGTAACTAAGGAACAAGAAGCTGCAGGTTCAAAAGGAGGGAGAAACAATGAAGTTAATATCAAGTTCAAATCCCACAGGGGGGGGGGGGATCTTTAACCGGGGGTCTAAGTAACATAGTCCCTTTAAGAAAAGCCTTACAAAGTTTGTGGGACATGATGCTGGACTCTGATAGGCTAATGTGAAAATTTGCGATGGCAGCCAACTGGACCCTAATGGTGGCAGCTGAGGAACCTGCTCGAAAAAGTTCCGCCAAAAAATCTAAAACATTATGGACAGGGGCTGTAAAGGGGTTTATCTTCCTAGCCTCTGCCCAGAAAGAAAAACATTTCCACTTACTAGCATAAGTCTTTCTAGTAGAAGGTTTGTGCAAAGAAAGTAGGATTTTGCGCACTGGTTGAGAAACATGTGGAAGCCTGGCTAAGGTTGGAAGTGGAGCAACCAAGCTGTGAGGTTGAGAGAGAGTGAAGGGATTGGTGTAGCCCGCCCGACTGATGGATCAAGAGGTCTGGCACTAGGTCCAGATTCCAGGGCTGCTCCAGCAGGTGACGATGCTGGAATGGGAACCAAATTTCTCGAGGCCAGTAAGGAGCAATGAGGATCATCCTGGATCCCAAAGCGGTCGCTTTCTGAATCAGTTTTGGAATTAAGGGAAAAGGAGGGAATGCATAGAGCAGACCCCGGCGCCAATCGTGAACTAAAGCGCCTCTGGGGGAATGGCCTGGGAGGGGGAAAAGAGTGAAGCTGCTGCACTTGCTGTTGAGAGGGGTTGCAAAAAGGTCACAGCAAGGTTGACCCCATCTGCAGAAAATTTTGTCCGCTACTAACTGAGAGATCACTCGTGCGGCATAAGGATTGCTCTGCTTAGCCTGCCCGCTATGACATTGGACTTCCCGGGGATGTGCGTTGCTATCAGAAACCATTGAGAGGAGATCGCCCATTGCCAGAGTCCGAGTGCTTCGACATAAGGATAGGACCTGGTTCCGCCCTGCTTGTTGATGTACCACACTACCGCCATATTGTCCGTCTGAACTGCAATAGTCCCGGTAGGTAGGTAGTCCTGAAGAGCTTGCAATGCTAAAACTACCGCTCTCATCTCCAAGACGTTTATGTGCAGATGGTACTCTAAGGGTTGCCAAGTGCCCTGGACAGTCCTGCCCCGAAAATGCCCCCCCACACCCGATCAGGGAGGCATCCGTTGTCACCGTGGCAACCGGAGGAGGAAGTACAAACGGTCTGCCCTGAAAAACTTGAGGGGAGATCATCCACCAAGAAAGGTGGTCTTTGCATGATTGGGCGATTATTATGTTATGAGACATCGGAAGCTGTTGAAAAGACCACTGGGTAAAAAGCATCCACTGAAGAATCCGCATGTGAAAACGAGCCAGGGGAAGTAATGTGATTGCTGCTGCCATGAGACCCCAAGGTTTTCAGTACAAATCTGGCCTGGATTCTCTTGCATTGTAGTAATGTTTGAACATGTCGGCGAATGTCTAATACTCTTTCTAATGGAAGTTTTGCAGACAGTTCTTTTGTGTTCAACATGGCGCCTATAAAGGTTATAGATTGACAAGGCGACAACGCAGACTTTTTAAAGTTTATGGAGATACCTAGCTCTGAGCAAGTTTGGATGGTATAACCCCTGGCTCGGATTAGCGGATGCCTGGTGGAAGCAGTTAGGAGCCAGTTGTCTAGATATGGAAACACCTGGAATCCTTGCCGTCTCAGGTGAGCCGTAACCACTGCCATGCATTTGGTGAACACTCTGTGGGCTGTGGAGAGGTCAAAGGGCAGGGCTCTGAATTGATAGTGACTGGTTCCCAGCCAGAAGCGGAGAAACCTCCTGGAGCGTCTGTTCATTCTGATATGGTAGTACGCATCCTGTAGGTCTATGGAGCACATCCAAATGTCCGGACCCAAAAAGGGTAGAATGGACTGAAGCGTGACCATCCGGAACTTCGTTCTTTGAACGAATTTGTTTAACCTGCTGAGATCCAAAATGGGTCACCAGTCCCCTGTTTTCTTTGGTACCAAAAACTGAGTAAATCCTGGATCCTTGCTTGTCTGCTGGGACTGGCTGGATGGCTCTTTTCTAGCAGTTTTGAAATTTATAGTACTGCTTGCTCCCTTGGACCGGGTGGAACATCTGGAAGGGACCTGTTTGTTTGCAGGGGGTGTGGACAAAGGGGATTCTGTAACCCTCTGATATGATAAGACTGTACCCATTTGCCTTGTGTGAGGAGTCGCCAGGCTTCTGGGTACAGTGACAATCTTCCCCAGACTGCCTCCGAGAGTGGACAGTCTGGCAGCCCCTCAGGGGTGCTGAAAAGGTTTGTCAGAAAAAGATTCCCTGCTACCCTAATTTTGCAAACCCCCCTCTGCCCCTCGGGCGGCATCTGTTCCCTCCTTTTCCCCTGGAGGGAAACTCGCCGTGTCAGGCACGACTCCTTGGGGTTTGTGAAACCACATTTTCCCACTCTTCTGACCTTTAGGGTATGGTCTAGAAGGAGTAGAAAAATGGACTCCCACGGCAGAGAGAGTCTTGCCTTCCTGCTCACACCTGCTATGGGTATCCTTCACCTGTGGTCCGAACAAAGCCGAACCATCGAAGAGGGTATTGGTGAAGGACGCCTTAAAGGGGTCAGCAAAGTTACATAACCGCATCCAGGCATGTCTTTTCAAAGCCACGCCTGTGCCTGCGGCTCTACTCGCCCCATCGGCTGCATAAGAAATAAGCCGCATGGAGGAGTTGACGACTATAGAATTAAGGGTCGCCAGCTGGGAGTTTATCTTTTCCTGAGACCCCGCAGCAGATGGATCCTGAAGGGTATCACCCAGTTCCTTAAGGAGAGCTCTCTGAAGGCAGGTGAAATGGCACATAGTTCAGCGACCGCATGGAAAAGGTCGCTAAAGAGAACATCCGCTTCCCGTACCTGTCCATTGTCCTAGATTCTTTATTAGGTGGATGGATAGGCACTGAAGGGTCAGCCCGCTCATGGAAGTAGTGTCACGGAAGGCATAGACAGCCCCGGACACAGTGGAACCAACTCCCCGCAAGCCCACAATTAATTACAGCCCCGTCCGACAAACAAGTTTCTTACAAAGGGTGTCCCTGTTGATGCCATGGTGGTTGCAGCAGCCTCTAAGGAGCACCAATGGGGTACTTCGATTTAGTGAAGACTTCGGTTCAGAAACTCAATTTCGAAAATCTCCAGTCTCGGCCGACCTTGCGAACTGCTTTTGCTTCGGGCACCGTGCAGCAAGAAAAGACTGAAGAAAATGGCGTCTGTTACATCTTTTATACCCCTGGCGCACTGACATCAGGGAAGAGGCTAGAGCAACCGATGCCGGACCAAGACATTGGAACTCTGGCCGACTGTGGGTAGCCTGCCCGCAGGATAACCCAAGTGTAAGGACTGCAACAGTGAAACACTATGAACATCATCTGGGTGCTAAGTGAACAAAAGATGCAGAATGAACAAACAGAAGCAACTGGCAAACTGGCCAAGAGGATATCTGTGTTCTAATGCTTTTTATTTTCAGACCAATCTAGCATTACTAACAATCTGAACATTATGTGAAAGGCTTCTACACAAAAAGGAAATGCACCTCTTCAGAACCTAATGAAGGTGAAGCTTTAACAGAGCACCACATTCAAGCCATGATCTCATCTATGGCAAAACAGCAAAGAACTGTTTTCACAAGAGTTATACTGAAACCAAGCTGGGGGGGGGGGCTCATACCCAGAAGGGTTTAAAAAAAAAAAAAAAGTCTCATTGCTAAGTAATAACCACCCACAACACTTAGCATTAATCCAAGGTACAGGTGCCAGCCTGATAGTACACTGGCAAGGCAGCTGTACATGCAGCAGTGATGGTACAGTGGCAGGGTGGTTGTACATGCAGCAGCAGAAGTGTATTGCTGGAAGTGTTGGCCAGGAGAACATGATGAAGTGGCACACAGCAAGCCCTTACTGCCCTGGAGGGGGATATTAGAGAAGCATCACTGTGTAATCTCCGATAGAGGCCAGAAGCCTCAAAGGCTGCCTCTTGGCAGGAAGATGTGCAAATAAAGCCCACCACCACAAAAATCACAAAGTGGTCCAACCAAAAAGCTGTATTGCTATTTAAAAAGCGGGGGGGGGGGGCAGCTAGGAGGTCCACAGAACTCCCAGTATTCATTCAAGAAAATTATTTTAAGTAAGCTTAAAAGGAAAAAAACACATCACAAAGATGGCTTCCAAAATACTAAACTCTGCCCTTAAGATAGACAAAAAAGCTTATTAAAACAAGATAAGACTGCAAAATACAAAATGCCAGCCCATTAACACAGGCAAGAAGTCCATTTATGTCATCAGCATCCTGGGTTCAAGAACAGACCTGGCATATCAGAAGGGTTGGCCACAGGGAAAGATGGATGTACCCACTGGTTAGCTGCTCTACATCCAGGTTTTAGGGGTTTGGAGGCTTCCCACTGCTTACATAATCTAATCTAATTACCAGGGACATCAGTAGGTTGCAAGTTCTGTACGAAAGGATTGCTAGGACCATCTACACATGCTACATGTGTACTGCTTCTATGATGTACTGCTCACCTTGCCCACAATCAGTAGGGATCCTAATTAGATGGGGATAGTGTTGACAGAAAAAAATATCAAAAAGATAGAGGTGGTTAGGCGAGGGACTGGTGGCTGCATTAAGACACCAAACTCACTCAAAAGTACAGTTGTGTACCTACCATAAATGTAGATGTTAGAGTGTATTCACTGTTGCAGTCATTACACTTGAGTTATCCTGCTGGCAGGCTACCCGCAGTCGGACTGAATCCCAAAGTCCTGGTCCGGCATCAGTTGCGGTCGCCTCTTCCCTGACGTCAGTGCGCCAGGGGTATAAAGCATGCAGCAGACACCATTTTTTTCAGTTTTTCTTGCCCCAGATGTCAGGTGTCCACCAAAAGGGTAGGCTAAAAATTCTGCTCATAAAGCATGCACTAACAAACATCACCTTCATCTACAAGCAAATACACCACATAGGTTGTATAGAATAGAGAAGTACAGATTAGTCCCAGCAATGAAAGGGTGATGGAGGGAGGGTAACCTGGACTGCAGGAGTGAATACATTCCAACATCTACATTTATGGTAGGTACACAACCGTACTATGTTCACTGTTGCAGTCATTACACTTGGGTTGAATCCCAAAGCTGAGGTTGGGTGGCTGGGCCTAGATAGAATTAGGAGTGGCTATGAGGCCCTGCAGAACTGCAGTGGCGAAGCCTGCTCTGGATTTAGAGTAAAGAGGCAAGTGGTAGTGCTTTGTAAAAGTATGCACTGAAGTTCAAGTTGCAGCCTCCAAAATGTCCTTGGTTGGTACTCCTCTGAGGAAGGCTGCTGAAGTGGCTGTTGCTCTGGTTGAATGGGACCTAATGCCCTTAGGCATTGATTTGCCATGTTGTGAATAGCAGAAACGAATGCAGTGGCTATCCCTTTTGAAATAGTCTGCTTTGAAATAGCTTTTCCTTGCGATGCTGCAGCATATGCCACTAAGAGTTGCTCAGTCTTTCTGAAGGTTTTGTCCAAGTACAAGCGTAGCTGTCTGTGTATGTCCAAACAATACAGAAGTGTCTCCCCCTTATTCTGTGGGCTTGGATAAAAGGTAGGCAAACAAATGGTTTGGTTTAGAGCCACACTGGACACCACCTTAGGCATAAATGTTGGCTCTTTCCTTAGAGAAACCCTGTCCGGATGGAAAATAAAAGGTTCCACAGCCATTAGTGCCCAACTCTGAGACTCTTCTTGTTGAGGTTATTGCTAGGAGCAGAGCTGTTTTCCATGTTAAGTATTTTATCTCAGCTGTATTGACTGGCTCAAAAGGAGGCAGTGTGAGCTTTTCCAAGACAAAATTGAGGTCCCATGCAGGTGTTGGGGCTCTCCTTGGAGGTTTTATGTTTTTGGCCCCTCTGAGGTACTGCCTTAGCAGTGGATGTGAAAAAATAGGTGGATCCATACTGTAATGAGCTGAAGTGGCAGAGGCATGGATCTTAACTGATGAGAAGGATTGGCCTTTGTCCAGCATCTCAGTTAGGTATTGTAAAATCTGAGGAATATTTGGTACAAGCGTGTCCATTCCATGTGCCTGGTTCCAAGCACAGAATCTCTTCCATTTTTCTGTATAAGATTTTCTGGTGCTGGGCCTCCTGGCCTCCAAAATAACATCCATAACTGCTTTAGAGAGGTGTGTTCTGAATGGTTACATCAGCCATGCAGCCAGATTTAGGGTTCTGAGTTGGCTGTGCAGGATCAGATTGTATTGTTGGGTCAGCAAATGTGGAATTTGGGGTAATGTC
The DNA here is from genome assembly GCF_019279795.1 of Protopterus annectens. NCBI lineage: Eukaryota > Metazoa > Chordata > Ceratodontiformes > Protopteridae > Protopterus > Protopterus annectens. The sequence continues at coordinate 412,996,578 of NC_056729.1, forward strand.
CAGGCTGGGACTTGAGATGAGCTCTTTAGGATTGGGTACCAGTGCTGGCGTGGCCAGTATGGGCCAATCAGTATCATTTTTGGTTTCTCTTGTGACCTTTAGGAGTACCTTGGGGAGGGGAGGCAGTGGAGGAAAAGCATATACCGCAAGGGTTTTCCAGATGAATGACAGGGCATCCACTTTCCATGCTCGTTTGTGATGAGTCCTTCTGCAGAATTTCTGTAGTTGACAGTTGTGCGGGGAGGCAAATAGATGTCTGGGCATCCCCATTTCCTTGTTATGCTGAAGATTTGTGGATCTATTTTCCACTCGTGAGGATCCTTGAGATTTCTGCTTCATTCGTCTGCCAGAGTATTGGTCTTTCTTGGCAGGAATTGTGCTTGGAATTGTGCTTGCAGGTGTACTGAAGTCAATGCTGTGTTCTACAAAATCATGGCCTGTCTGCAGAGGGGGTAGGAATGTGTGCCTCCTTGCTCGTTTATGTACCACATGACTGTAGTATTGTCAGTCTTTACCAGCAGTTGTCCTGGATGAAGTAGATCCTTGAAGGCGGTCATGGCATTCTGAAAGTACAGTTTTGTACCTACCATAAATGTAGATGTCCGATAGGTATGCATCTGCAGTCATCACATATGGGTTGTCCTGCCTCAGGCAGCCCTTCGGTCGGCCGGATTCCAAAGTCTGGGTCCGGCGTCAGCTGATGTCGCCCCTTCCCCGACGTCACAGCGCCTGGGGTATAAAAGCGTCAGCCAACACCATCTTCCTCAGTTTTTCTTGCCCCAGATGCCAGGTGCCCTCTAGGAAGGCTAAATTTGGAAAAAAACAATAAAAATTCCAAACATTTGCAAAAATATAAATGTAAAAACAAATACACCATAATAGATCCCCCCAGCTAGCTAATAGAGAGGTAAGCACCCTAGGAATACCACAGAGGGGAAGGAGGGAGGGTAAACCTGACTGCAGATGCACACCTATTGGACATCTACATTTATGGTAGGTACAAAACTGTACTATGTCCTTCAAGGATGCATCTGCAGTCATCACATATGAGTAGAATACCATAGCCAATCTGGGGGTGGAGGTACTAGGAAAAGGATGGTGTAGCTAAGATACCCTGCAGGACAGCCGTAGCAAATCCTGATCTGGAATATAAAGGTAAATTGTAATGCTTGGCAAATGTATGCACGGAGCTCCATGTGGCAGCTTCTAAAATGTCTTTTGTAGCCACCCCTCTTAAGAAGGCTGTGGAGGTGGCTGTGGCTCTCGTAGAATGAGGTCTAATGTTAGCTGGTACAGTCTTTCCATGAAATGAGTAACAAAAGCGGATGCAATTTCCTATCCATTTTGAAATTGTCTGTTTGGAAATTGCTTTTCCTTGAGTACCAGCAGCATATGCTACCAGCAGCTGGTCAGTTTTTCTGAAACCTTTAGTTCTGTCCAAGTAGTAGCGCAACTGTCTGTGAATGTCCAGGGTGTGCAGCAGTTTCTCCCCTTTGTTTTGTGGATTTGGGAAGAAGGCAGGCAAGTGAATGGCTTGATTCAATGAAACCCTGGATACCACCTTTGGCATAAAAGTAGGATTAGTTCTTAATGAAACTCTGTCCTGGTGAAAAATAATAAATGGCTGAACTGCCATCAGGGCCTGCAATTCCAAAACCCTTCTTGCTGAGGTTATTGCCAGAAGGAAAGCAGTCTTCCATGAAAGGTACTGTAGATCTGCAGATGCTGCTGGTTCAAATGGAGGCAGTGTTAGCTTTTCCAACACGTAGTTAAGGTCCCAAGCAGGTAGAGGTGGTTTTCTTGGAGGTTTGATGTTTTTAATTCCTCTTAGAAACTGTCTTAGGAGAGGATGAGAAAAGACAGGTGGATCAGTATTGTACTCTGCTGAAATAGCTGAAGCATGAATCTTAATAGAAGAGTAAGACAGCCCATTGTGGAACATTTCTGCCAAATATTCCAGGATATGTGCCATGTTCATCATTGTCGCATCTAGGCCCTTTGTGGTGTTCCAGATGAGAAATCTTTTCCATTTTGCTGAATATGCCTTCCTTGTGGAAGGGCGGCAAGCTTCCATAATAATATTCTTCATTCTCTGGGATAGCTTATCCTGAGGAGGAGTCAAGGTATTCTCCACGCTGTTAGTTGCAATGTCTTCAGGTTGGAATGTAGAGTTTTGTATCTGTGCTGTGTCAGTAGAAGTGGCCATGGTTTCGTACGTGACATGCTCCTTAGCAGTGGGTACCAGTGCTGTCTTGGCCAGTCCGGAGCTATCAGAATCACTTTTGGCTGTTCTGCCCTGATCTTCAGTAACACCTTGGTCATTAATGGAATAGGAGGAAATGCATACACTGTCAGATTTCTCCAGCTGAAAGAGAGGGCGTCCACCTTCCACGCTTGTGGGTGGTATGTCCTTGAGCAGAATTTCTTCAATTGATGATTGAGGGGGGATGCAAATAGATCTATGTCCGGGCTCCCCCAAGATTGTGTTATCTGTTGAAAAATGTCTGGGTGCAGCATCCATTCGTGTGCATCCATGATATTTCTGCTTAAGCTGTCCGCCAGTGTATTGTCCTTCCCTGGCACAAACTGAGCTTGTAGCTGTATATTGAGTTTCAAGGAAAGATCCCATAGGTTCATTGCCAGTCTGCAGAGAGGGTATGAATGGGTACCTCCTTGCTTGTTTATGTACCACATAACGGTGGTGTTGTCCGTCATTAGTAGATGGCCTTGATGCAGAAAGAGTTTGAAGGCCTCGATTGCATGCATCACTGCTAGCATTTCTTTTTGATTTATGTGCATGCATAGCTCCCTTCCTGACCACTGTCCTTGGATATCTTTGCCCACCATGTGTGCTCCCCAACCTAGGTCTGAAGCATCTGTTGTAATCGTTTGAGAGGTTTTTGGCTTTGTGAAGGGCAACCCTCTGTTGGACTGGCTGGCCTGAGCCCACCACAGAAATTCCTTGTGAAGGCATGGAATGAGTGGGATTAAAGTTTCCAAACTGTGACTGTGCTGAGTCCATAAACTCCTTAGGTACCACTGTAGCTTTCTCATATGTAGCCTTGCTCGTGGAATCAAAAGAATACAGGATGCCATGTAACCCAGGGCCTGCAGGATTTTCCTTGCAGTCAGCTGGGTTTGTCTTGTCAGATTCTTGAAGTAATCGGGTAGTTGTCTTTGTTTTTCTTCTGTGAGATAGGCCATTTGGGTGGTTGTATCTAGATCCGCACCCAGAAAGGCTATTCTTTGGGATGGAACAAGTCTTGATTTGTGCATGCTGACTGTATATCCCAAGGCCTGTAGAAGATTGATGGCATAATTTAAGTCCGTTATCAGAGTTTGCTGGTTGTCCGCTTGTATAAGGCAGTCGTCCAGATATGGGTAGATTTGAATCCCCTGAAGTCTGCAGTGGGCTATTACTGATGCCAGGCATTTCGTGAATACTCTGGGCGCAGTAGATAAGCCAAAGGGCAATGCTGAGAATTGATAATGCTCTGACCCTGCAAGAAACCTGAGGTATCGTCTGCAACTTCGCTGATAGGGACATGCAGGTATGCCTCCTTGAGGTCTAGACTAACCAGCCAAGACCCCTTGCCCAGCATGGGAAGGAGTTGCTGTAGAGTCAGCATTTTGAATTTTGGCACAATGAGATAAGTATTCAGTACGGACAAGTCGAGATTTGGTCTCCATTGATGCTCTTTTCTTGGAACAAGGAATAGCCTGGAGTAAAATCCTTGGCCTTGTTCTGAAATAGGAACTTTTTCTATGGCTTTCATTTGTAGTAAGTTTGAGATTTGTTTCAAAGCCTCCGCCCTTTGATTTGGTGGCAGACCTGGCATGCCTTTTCTTTTTGGCAATGTGTGGAAATGGAACCTGTATCCCTTGTCTATTTGGAGTGTCCATTTGTCTCTTGTAATGTTGTGCCAATTTCTTGAGAATAAAGAAAGCTTTCCGCCCAAAGGTGCTTCTAATTGAGCCCTGGTTGGCGGAGTCCAAGCAAAGTCATTGAGTTTGTCCTTGTGCAGCAGTTGCAGGTCCTGAACTGCCTGTCTGGATTGGAGGTTGCCATTGACTGCCTCTGTTGGAGCCCATAGCTTGCCCTCTGGCACGCCTGTTCCTGCCCCTTTGAAATCTCTCTGTGTCCGGAAAGGACCAATTCTTGGAAGGCCAGTTTCTGCCGAATCTAGGCGGTTGGACTTGAAGAAAATCCTTAACTTTTTGTACAGATTTTGCCTTCTCCTCAAACATCTTTAGGACGTCTTTAGCAGTGGAACCAAATAACTTTTGCTTTTCCAGTGGAGCATCCAAAAGCTTAGCTTTAACATGTTCTGGCAGAGATTGTTCCTTTAGCCAAGCATGCCTGCGTATAACACCTGTCATGGCTGACCTACATGAAGCTTCCAATGCATCATAACCACACTGCAAGAAGTGGTTGCTAACCCGCTGGGAGTTATGTACCAGATCCTGAAGGGATTTACGGTCAAGGGGTTCAGAAGAAGACAATTTCTTATGCATTTCTTCTAACAAATACTCTTGATACTGAATCATGTGAAATTGACAGTTTAATGCCCTCATAGCAAGAGTGGCAGAAGTATACACTTTTTTACCCCATCTCTCTAATGCCTTGGACTCCTTTGCAGAGGGGAGTGGGTTCTTAGTAGTAACAGCTGCAACCCGTTTAGGGCCCTGCAAAATAGTTTCAGGGTCAGCAGAGTGGGCCTTATAAAGAAAATTGTGTGTCCGGGACCCTGTAATACCTATCGGGCTTAACAGGGGCCGGAGGCAGAGTGTCAGGAGTCATACTAGAGTCAGAATATACATCAATCACATTTAAAACAGGAGGAATAGCCAAAGGTCTATGCTGAGGTAAATGAAGTCTTTTCCTGGAATCAGAATATTCCTGGCCCTGCCATTTGAAATGCTCTCTCATAGTGTGAAGGGTCTCCCCAAAGAAAAGCTCTTCAGGAGGGGAGGCCGAGGGAATAGATTCCTCTGCATCCGAATCCTCGTAGGCCGAATAAGCCTCCTCCTGGTAATCTGAATGATCCGAGCCAACAGAGGCCTCCTCTGAGGAAAGGGGATCAGGAGGATCCATCCTGGGCCTTTTGTCTAGAGGGGGTTGGGAGCCCCTGTCCGGATGAGGCTGAGAGCCCCTAATTAAGGAGATAAGGTCCTCTGCTAAAGTTAGAATCTGTGAACTAGAAGAAGGTCCCTGAGGAATAACTCTGGGAGGCATGGCTTTAGAGTGTTTTGCAGCTTTAGCCCTGGTGAAGGCCTTAATGGACATGGATGCAGGAGGCCTGGCTGCACCACGTGCTGGTGTAGCTTTGTCTAAAGGTATGGTGTCGGAAGATTCCAATACACCAGTTTCGGAAGGCAATTCTGTAACCAACTCGGTAGGAGCCTCCGGGGCCGAGGCTGTCTGTTGAATTATTTCAGGGTTCGGAAGATCCAAGGACTCTTGTATCAGCCGAGACAGAGACACTCGCGGTAGGGCCTAGCCGTGGTTTCAGCCGAAACCGCGGCCCGCGTGTGTCTGTCCTTGTCTTTCCGTTTCTTAATTAAATGTGATGTCGGGGTTTCCGACGGCATTTTGTAAGCAAAACTATCCCCAAAAAACTCTTCTGCGAACTCCGACCGACGTCCAAGAGTGCGTCGGTTGAAGGAAGCGCAGGCTGAACAGGCCGAGACGTCGTGGTCTGGGCCTAAGCAGGGTAGACAATAAGAGTGGAAATCCTTATGAGGTATTTGTTTCCCACAAGTTAAACTATTATTAACTTTTTCTGACATCGGCTGAGGCAAGAGAGAGTCCCCAACGGGGTACTTAGCTTTTGAAGTCTTCGGATAGCGAATTTACAGGAGCTGGCCAACCGGCACTTGCCGCGTGGTGCCCGAAGCAGAAGCAGTTCGCAAGAAAGACTGAGGAAGATGGCGTCGGCTGACGCTTTTATACCCCAGGCACTGAGACGTCAGGGAAGGGGCGACATCAGCCGACGCCGGACCCAGACTTTGGAATCCGGCCGACCGAAGGGCTGCCTGCGGCAGGACAACCCATATGTGATGACTGCAGATGCATCCTTGAAGGACATCAGCTAGCATCTCTTTTTGATTGATATGAAAATGCATCTGGCTTGCTGGCCATGCTCCCTGAATACATTTTCCTGCCATGTGGGCCCCCAGGCATAATCTGATGCATCTGTTAGTGTCTGCCTGGCTGTGAGTAGAGTGAATGGCTGTGCCTTGTTGTGGCGACAGGCCTGTGCCCACCATCAAAACTCCTGTTGCAAGCAGGGAATGAGGGTAATTAATGTTTCCAGGCTGTGGCAATGTCGAGTCCAAACACTTATCAGATACCATTGTAGTTTCCTCAAATGCAGTCTTGCATATGGAATTAGTAGAATGCAGGATGCCATGAAGCCCAAAGCCTGCAGAATTTTTCTTGCAGATAACTGGGTCTTTGTTGCCAACATTTCGAAGTAAGACGTCAGTTGCCTTTGTCTGGAGTGAGATAAGCCATCTGGGCAGTTGTATTTAAGCTTGCACCCAGGAATATTATCTAGTGAGAGGGTACTAGTTTTGATTTCTTTTCGTTTACAGTGTACCCTAGGCAAATTAGTAATCTTTTTACAAACGCCAGATGCTTCAGTAGAATGTCTTTGTTCTCTGCTTGAATAAGGCAATCGTCCAAGTAAGTGTAAATTTGAATTCCACTTTGTCTGCAGAAAGCAATTACTGGTACCAGGCATTTTGTGAAGACCCTGGGCGCAGTAGATAAGCCAAAGGGCAGTGCACAGAATTGGTAGTGCATTGATCCAGCTATGAATCTGAGGTACAGTCTGCAAGATTGTCCGATTGGGACATGCAGGTATGCCTCTTAGGTCCCAAAGTTACAAGCCAAGCCTTCTTGACCAGCAAGGGAAGAAGCTGCTGCAGAGTCAACATTTTGAATTTTGGAATGTCCAGAGAAGTGTTTAGAATAGACAGGTCCAGTATTGGTCTCCAGACTTCGTCCTTTCTGTGTACCAGGAATAGTCTTGAGTAAAATCCTTGTCCCTGCTCTTGCTGTGGTACTCGCTGAATGGCCCTCATGTCCATGAGGGATGTAACTTGCTTTTGTGCCTCTGTCCATTGATTTTGTGGCAGGTCTGGCATACCTTTTGCCTTTGGCAGGGTGTGAAAGTGGAACCTGTAGCCCTGGGACACTATATTCAAGACCCATTTGTCCTGGGTGATTATATGCCAATTTTGTGAAAAAAAATACTAGTTTTCCCCCTAAGGGGGCTGCCAAAAGATAAGTGCTTGGTACTGGCAGAGGAAAGTCATTGGGACTGTTTTCTATATGGCTGTAATTTGTCCTCGCCACTTTTGGAGGTAGAAGCACCCCATTGTTTAGGCCTGTATGAGCCTTGGGGCTGGGATCTGCCTCTAGGGCATCTGCATCTGCCCCTTTGTGGCTCGACACTGGAAAGGACCAATTCTTTGAAGGCCAGTTCCTGCTAAATCTGGGTGGTTGTACCTATAAGAAATCCTTAACTGTCTGCATAGATTTCGCTTCATCCTCCATTTTCTTCAACACCTCTTCTGCCTTAACACCAAACAAAGTATCATGCTGTAAAGGAGCATCCAATAATTTTGCTTTAACATGATCAGGCAGATTTTGTTCCTTTAACCAAGCAAGCCTTCTTATGACAGTACTCGTAACATCAGCCCTGCAAAAGGCCTCCAGTGAATCAAAACCACATTGCAAAGTATGCTTTCCCACTTGTTCAGCTGCATGCAATAAATCCTGCATTTCCTTGCTATCTGGACATTCAGAATTTGTCGACATTTTCTGTTTTAGCAGCGACATTAAATATTGCTGATATTTAAGCATATGAAATTGACAATTTAAAGCCCTTACAGCCAAGGTAGCAGAAGTGTAAACTTTTTTCCCCATCTGTTCAGTACCCTAGAATTCCTATCAGAGGGGACAGGGTTTTTCGCATTGGAAGCCTTGACCCCTTTGGGACCCCGAGATATAGTTTCTGGGTCAGCAGCAGTGTTTTTATATAGAAATTTGTGGGAATCTGGAACCCTGTAGTATCTGTCTGGCTTAACAGGTGCAGGGAGTAAAGAGTCAGGAGACAGGCTGGACTCTTGAAAATACATCTACTATGTCTAGAACAAGTGGAATAGCAAGAGGTCTGTGCTGAAGTAGTAAGAGTCTGAGCCTTTTCTTAGATTGAGTAATCTTGGCTCTCCCAGTGAAAGTGCTCCCTCATAGTATGAGAGGTTTCCCCAAAAGAATAATCTTCAGGAGGAGAGGCTGAAGGAATAGACTCCTTAGCATCAGAATCCTCAAAGGGAGGAAGGGAGTATCCCTGTTCAGAAGAGGAGTCAGAGGAAATGGAAACCTGATATGAAGATTCATATTCCGTCTCTTGCCTAGGCCTCTTATCAGGAGGGGAATGGGAACCCCTGATCAAAGTAATTCGGTCTTCGGCCATTTTAAGCATCTGTTTTTTAGGCATGGAAGTCTGTGCAGGAGAATGCTGTACTTGTTTCTTTATCTTTAGAGCTGCTTTAACCTTTGCCTTTGAAGCAGAGGTCGGCTTTACATATAACTGTGTAGGTCTGAAAACACCCTAGGAAGCCGATGCCTGCTCAGCGGCTCCAGACCCATCTGAGGGAACAGTTTCCGAGTGTCCAATACCTTAAGTATCCAGAGGCCTAGTCGGCTCCACGCGGAAGTCGGAAGCGGCCTGTGGCTCTGAAGTAGCAGGTGTCAGGAGCTGCGAAAGCGCCTCACTGAGAACCGGCGACTGGCCTAGCGGAGGCCTCGTTGTTGGTTTTGGACCTCTGATGCCTCTTTTCCTTTTCCTTGCGCTTTTTATAAACTCCGGTAATCGGCTGTTCAGACTATTATATAATTAAATCTTTGGCCAAAGTAATGAAAGGCAAAATCGTACAGATGCTTAATAGTGCGTTGGTTAAATCTAGCACAAAACAGACAGCTAGCAACGTCGTGGTCAGGGCCTAGGCAAGGAATATAGTAAGAATGAAAATCCTTGAGGTATTTGCTTCCAACAAGAAATACAATTAACTTTTTCTGACATCGGTCTGGAGCAAGAAAAAAGTTTCCCCAACGGGGTACTTAGCTTTAATGAAGACTTCGGATCTGAAATTCAGTTTTGAAAATCTCAGGAGTCGGCTAACCGGCACTTGCAAACTGCTTTTGCTTCGGGCACCACGTGGCAAGAAAGACTGAAGAAAATGGCGTCGGCTGCATCTTTTATACCCCTGGCGCACTGACGTCAGGGAAGAGACAACAGCAACAAGACGCCAGACCAGGACTTTGGAATTCAGGCAGACTGCGGGTAGCCTGCCAGCAAGATAACCCAAGTGTAATGACTGCAACAGTGAAACACGATGATCTGTCAATTTAAAACAAAACATTACCATAAACTGTACATCAGGGAAAACACTTAAATGGACAATTCTTCCCTTGTAAAACATTTTCATCTACCCCCCCAGCAGTACCATTTAGTCTACTTGCATGCCAAGACGAATGCTGCAATAGCTCTTCCAACAGCAGCTTCAGCCAATGTGTATAAAAAGTTTTTTTTTTCCTCAGTGCTATAGTTGGTTCTTCCAAACAGATGTATAGCAGCAATGGCTAATAACCTCAACAAGTAGCCAGTATGGACGCTATTACAAGACTTGCAGTAATTGCCTATACCTCAACATTTCTCAAAAATGTTCTAACCTATTTTCCAAGTGTGCTTTTTTTTTTTTTTTTTTTTTTTTTTTTTTACAGGCTCAAGAATCCTTTCTGGACAGGCTGCTGTTAAGTCTATTGCAAACACTACACACCCCTCTACGGGCAATCTGGAGAATCCCATTTCACCTACTGTAAGTCTAAGAAACTAGCATATGGAGAATACCTATGTAAATGCAGACTCTGCACAAATAGCACCCTTGCAGGCAATCAAACCAAAGAACAAGTTTCTGATAACTAACCCCACTATTCAAGGCGCCAATGAACATCCCCTTTAAGACAGTACAGATGTGAGGTATTCATTGTGATGGTCTGTCTTGAAAACATACAAATTTTACATGCCCTCCAACTTTCTTTCCTTCCATGTCCCACACAAATGACCTATCAGCAGCTTTACATACTTTTTGGACAGACAAGATTGACAACTGTGGACAACAGCAATCTTTCCAATGCTATAAGCACATGCTGTCCACCATGATGGTCAGTTTATGAAGTCCTTGCCCCTATTTAAAAAAAAAAATCCAGGAGAGCCAGTTTATCACTCTTCGCTTGTACACTCTTTTACAAGGGGCAAACCCCCTGCACCCCCAAACCTGTACATACCAACTCAGGGACCTCCGTATCCCAGAGAGCAGGGAATATTCCAGCAAACTACAATGTCACACTTAATATATGTAAGGTAGTTTTTTTTTTTTTTTTTTTTTGCCATTCAGTCCCAGTGTTTTGGGACTTGTTCTATAGCAGGTAAATACATTTAAAATGGTTAACCAATGAATTATGTTAGAAAAGTTGTGAACTAATACTATTTCTATGCAAGGTGTGTGGCCCCTTCAGTAATGGGCAGAAAAACTTAAAAATATTAGCATTACTCAGCACTTGCAACTCTTCAAGATGATCCCCCTTGCCCCCCTGCTCTCATCATGCTGCCTGGGAAGGTGAGGTTATCAAAGACAGATTTAGTGCTATAGCCAATAGATGACAGACCACTTACCAGATGCAAAATATTCAGTAACAGGTAGGACACGCAGTCTCCAACTAACAGGGCCTGGCCTACCCTGTGTAGATAACCTTTTGACCACAACAGCCCCTAATAAGCATCATGCCCTGGGACATTATGCCCAGCTTGCAATGCTTGGATAAAGTACTTTGGTATGAACAGGTGGCTACTACACAAATATACAAGAATTTGCATTTGAATAAAAAGTTAAGTGCTTGCCTAACGTTATATCTGTTTCCATCTTCATTTTTTCCTCACGAATGAATTCAGATCCCATCTGTTGGATCTGACTTGGCCGATGCTACAGCTCGCTGCCACCAGATAATTCAAGCTAGTCTTACCCAAGATGCACCCTGCCAAATGCCTCATATCTTGTTTGCTGCTATAGAGAGTAAAAGGATAGCGAGAAATATGGGAAGCCATATCCAAAGCCATAAACATGTAAATGCACCTATTCAGAGACCATGCAACTGCTCATTCCTCCAGAAGTCATGGAAGAGGGTAGGTGGGAGGAGAGGAAAAAATGAAGATAAACACAGATGAAGCATTAAGTACACAACTTTTATCAAATGGTGTTGATCTTTATTCTATCCTCACAAAAAGGATAGTATCCCTAGTTTCTTGAATCCAGGTTGGACTCTGGAAAGGACATTACAGAGCACCACATAACCAAATGATGCCCTACCTCTGGAGTCCAGATCAAATTTGTAATGAGTGATCAAGGTAGGAGGAGTAGCCCAAGTTGCTGCTGTGCAAAAGTCATCCATAGACATCCTAGATCGGAAAATTGTGGAAGTATCACAGCTCTGGTGGAGTGTGCTTTCAGTGGATGCACAAGACAAATGCCCAATTTATTACAGATAAAGGAGATGCAATTTGTTACCCACTTTGATAACAGCAATTTTAGAAACAGACTTTACCCAATTTTGGTCCAGAGGAAATAGTTGGTCTGCTTTCCCGATTCTTTCTGTTCTATGCAGATGGGAACGCAACAATCTATAAACATCCAGTTAATGTAAAACGTACTCTCCTTTGGTAAATTCAGGAAAAAAATATTGGCAAATTGATAGAACTATATGTTGGATTCTGACACCACCTTTGGAAGGAATGACGGAATAGTACTCAAGGTCACTATTTTTGTGAAAAAAGTTAGGAGGTTCAGAAGATAGCGCTTGGACCCAAGAAATTCGTGCAAAAATGGTGGCAACCAAGAAAATGGTCTTCCATGGCAGGCACTGAAGGTCACATGCAGCTGCTGGTTCAGAGAGTCTGTGCAACATACTGCAAACATTAAATTTAGGCTCATGGAGATATAGGGTCTTTAAAATGAAGATTTAGGAGTGTCCCATTTAAGAAGCCCTTACTCAACTTGTGAAAAGCTATGGATGCGCCATTCAATCCTGTATAGCAGTTAGAAATTGCTAACTATACATTAACTGTTAGTGCCATTTTGAAAAAGGTGAGCAACAAAATCTAAATTGTGACAAATATAGTGGCTGAAAATGAGTAAGGTTTATGCTGTGGAGCCCAAACAACAAACCCTATCCATTTACTAGAAAATTTTTTTCCTTGAAGGTTCAAGGGAAGACAGGATTATACACTGGACAGGTGATGAGCATATAGGTTGTATGGCTACTAAGAGAACAGGAGAAACCAGTCAGCTTGAGCACTGGCATATATGGGTGTAATATGCCCATTGGGTAAGACAGGAGGGTCCAGAGTCAGATCTAGGTTCCATGGTGGTTCAACCAAATGAGGCCATAAGAAGGGAAAGCAAATTTGTTGAGATCAATAGGGGGTAATGAGGATCAATGTGCTGTTCGACCTGGTAGCTTTCTGCAGAAATTCTGGCATCATTGGGGTTGGCGGGAATGCATAAAGGAGACCAGGAGGCCAACTGAAGCACAGCAACCCTCAGCGACTGTCCCCAAGGGGGAATCAAGACAAAGTAGTTGCTGTGCTTGTTTAGGGAACAGGCAAAAAGATCAGAGCATGGCTGGCCCGATCAACAGAAAGTCTCCTCCGCCACCTTCTCATTCAGGGACCACTCATCTGGAAAAAGTATGCACCTGCTCAGTTTGGCCACAATCACATTGGCTCTCCCTGGAATGTGCATTGTAAAAAGACAGCAGTCTGAAAAGATCCTCCACTGCCAAACTGAGCACTTGACAATGGGCAAAGCCTTCTCCCATTTCTCATGTACCAGACTGAGACGTCTGTTTAAATGGCAGTCTTCCCAAACAGATGAAAATCTTGAAATACTCACAATGCCAAGAGCACTGCTCATCTCGAGATTACTTGCATGCAAGTTGGCCACCTCTCAGGACGAAGTACCCTGGATTGTCCTCAGTAGATAATGTCCCCACCCTAATGGAAAGCATTTGTGGTCACTATGAAATTGGGCTGTTGGGAAACAAATGGACGGTCACAGAGCAGTTGATCGGACTGCATCCATCAGTAAAGATCTCTTCTGAATGTTAGTAATTATCTGATACGACATTGATGGAAGACTGACCACTGTGCAGCCAGTATCCACTTTAGGATCTGCACGTAAATTCTGGCCAATCGGAAAAAAGTTAGGTACTCACCATAACGTTCCAGGTTTGTTGTCCCTTATCTCACCTTCCTTCTTGCTGGTTGGGACCTCATCCTCTGCTCAGACTCTGCCACATTCTAAAGAAAGGGAGG